>NC_073410.1:1625000-1680000 GCF_028641065.1 Leucoraja erinaceus | reverse complement strand
TCTCCGTGACTTTGCACTGTTCCTCAGCACAGATATCTTTGAATGCGTTTCAGCCAAAGTGCTGTGGGTATCTGGCACAGATTAAATTGCATTGTAATTGATTGGAGCAGTAATATTCTAGAGTGCATTTTTTATGGTCCTGAAGTGTTTAGTTATCCACCTTTAATGGAGCTTTTACCTAAACTAGCCCACGAGGAATAGATCGCCTCGCAAACGCCTGCATTAAATCTGTATTTTTATACTTTGATATATTGCCATAAAATGTTCATTGCAGTCCAGCTTTTGTGTTTACCTTCAGTGTTCCCTTGGTGTTTAGTTCTTGCCTGACAGGTGGAGACCATGTTTCCACTAGAGGGATAGTCTGGGACCAGAGGTCATTGAACAAAAGAATGTACCTTTAGAAAGTTGATGAGGAGGTATTTCTTCAGCCAGAGGGTGGTGAATCTGTGCCACAGACGGCTGTGGAGGCCAAGTCTTTGGGTCACTTTAAGGCAGAGATAGATAGATTCTTGATTAGTACGGGTGTCAGGGGTTATGGGGAGAAGGCAGGAGATTGGGGTTAGGAGGGAGAGATATTCTTACAAGATTGAGGGGGGGATCTTATAGAAACTTACAAAATTCTTAAGGGGTTGGACAGGCTAGATACAGGAAGATTGTTCCCGATGTTGGGGGAGTCCAGGACAAGGGGTCCCACAGTTTAAGGATGGAGGAGAAATCCTTTAGGACCGAGATGAGAAAAAACATTTTTCACACAGAGAGTGGTGAATCTCTGGAACTCTCTGCCACAGAAGGTAGTTGAGGCCACAGTTCATTGGCTATATTTAAGAGGGAGTTAGATGTGGCCCTTTGGCTAAAGGGATCAGGGGGGTATGGAGAGAAGGCAGGTACGGGATACTGAGTTGGATGATCAGCCATGATCATATTGAATGGTGGTGCAGGCTCGAAGGGCAGAATGGCCTACTCCTGCACCTATTTTCTATGTTTCTATGTCTATGTTTCTATGAACCACGAGAGACCGACCCAGGTATTCACCAAACAGGGTCTCCCTGACCAGGAACTCTGAAACCTGCCACTGAAATGAAGGTGTTTAAGAAGGAACTGCAGATGCTGGAAAATTGAAGATAGACAAAAATGCTGGAGAAACTCAGCGGGTGCAGCAGCATCTATGGAGCGAAGGAAATAGGCAACGTTTTGGGCCAAAGGAAATAGGCAACGTTTCGGGCCGAAACCCAAAGGGTTTCGTCCCGAAACGTTGCCTATTTCCTTCCCTCCATAGATGCTGCTGCACCCGCTGAGTTTCTCCAGCATTTTTGTCTACCCACTGAAATTAAGCTTCTATCTTTGCAAATATAATCTAGTTCAAATTTTAAAATAGTCTTCTGTCTGGTGCCCTAATGAGTTCACAAACGACAAACCGAATCTAGTTCACCTGGTTATTTCACCCCCAGCATTTTCAATTAGGTCGTTTAGATGTAAGTCTTCAGAAAGGTTAATAGGATACTTTCCATTTCAGTGAGCAGTTTGCTTGCCTATTCTGAGACGACGTGCGCTCCTGAGATATCTTTGCCTCGCTGCTCATAGAGTTTCAGTTTGCTTCAATGATCTTCAAAATAATCGGAGAAGTTTGAAACGGGCAGCGTTGGGTAATGTGTAGGAAGGAACTGCAGATGCTGGTTAAACTGAAGAAAGACACAAAATGCTGGAGTAACTCAGCGGGACAGGCAGCATCTCTGGAGAAAACAAATGGGACCCTCTGAAGAAGGGTCTCGACCCAAAACGTCACCCATTCCTTCTCTGCAGAGATAACCATATAACCATATAACAATTACAGCACGGAAACAGGCCATCTCGGCCCTACAAGTCCATGCCGAACAAATTTTTTTTTCCCCTTAGTCCCACCTGCCTGCACTCATACCATAACCCTCCATTCCCTTCTCATCCATATGCCTATCCAATTTATTTTTAAATGATACCAATGAACCTGCCTCCACCACTTCCACTGGGAGCTCATTCCACACCGCCACCACTCTCTGCGTAAAGAAGTTCCCCCTCATATTACCCCTAAACTTCTGTCCCTTAATTCTGAAGTCATGTCCTCTTGTTTGAAACTGCCTGTCCCGCTGAGTTACTCCAGCATTTCCTGTCTATCTTTGGAAAAATAACAAGAGTCATAGAGTGATACAGTGTGGAAACAGGCCCTTCAGCCCAACTTGCCACTACCAGCCCACATGTCCCAGTTACACTAGTCCCACTTGCCTGCCCTTGGTCCATATCCCTCAAAACCTGTCCTATCCATGTACCTGTCTAACTGTTTCTTAAACAATGGGATAATCCCAGCCACAACTACCTCCTCTGGCAGCTTGTTCCATACACCGACCACCCTTTGTGTGAAAAGGTTACCGCTTGGATTCCTATTAAATCTTTTCCCCTTCACCTTGAACCTATGTCCTCTGGTCATCGATCACCCTACTCTCTGCATCTACCCGATCTATTCCTCTCATGATTTTATCTGCTATGTTCTCTCTGTAACCTGTTTCATCCCCAAACCATCTGGTCCCAGCACTCCTCAAAGTCTTCAAACCCTGGGACACATTGGCCTGAATTTGGGGTTGAGTCTGTGGAGCCATCTCCGCAAGCTGACATCATGACCTGGTTCAGCGACTCAAACACCCAGGAACGCAGGAGATTACAAAGTATGGTGGGCACCGCCTGGTCCACCGACGTCACCCCCCCATGACATCAGTCTGACGAAGGGTCTCCACCCGAAACGTTGCCTATTTCATCTCTCCATAGAAACGTTGCCTCACCCGCTGAGATCCTCCAGCATTTTTTCTCCACCATCCATGGCACCTACAGGAGGCACTGCCTCAAACACCTAGAGAGCAGGCCTGAGCTACCATCTACCTCATTGGAGAGACCCCTGGACTATCTTTCATCGGACATCACTGGCTCCAGTTATTCACGCTATTCCCTTTGTCATGTATCTGTACACTGTGAATGTGCAATAATATGTGTGTTATGATTGTGTTTATAATTTGTTTGGTTGTTTTGTTGTTCCGCGAGTATTGCCACTTTCATTTCACTGCACATCTCGTATGTGTATGTGACAAATAAACTTGACTTGACTTGACTTGACTGCGAATGGCTCAATTGCAAACATGTATAGTCTTTCCGCTGACTGGTTGGCACACGGCAAGAGCGTTTCACTGTACCTCGCTACACGTGACAATAAACAAAATCTGTCTTATCTGTCCGTTGCTGCAGTGTTTGCAGAAGTGTAATCATTCCAGATATCTCAGATCACCCCCACGCTAATTTGCTGATCAATATCTCACTATTTTTCCAAGTGCTGGAGGTTTTCCAAGAAAAATAGTCCAAGTTGTCGGCAGGGGAACAGAACAGGGTGGGGGAGTGATGAGCAATACCTTGACAACCTATTATTGTTCATGTCATTGCATCCTCTTTTAATTAACCATCGAAGGTACCTCATTGACTGAGAAAATTCTTGTTCTGATAATGCACTTTGTTTATAGACCCTCTTGTTAAAAAAAAAAAGCCAATTTAAAATGTCTGTCTGGATCTGTTAATGCTACAGTGCATTTACTGTTCAACCTCGTCAGCTCTTGTGAGCCTGGTTTCCATAAATGGGTTCTGCAAATGTTCGATAACTCGATATTAGGACAATAAACTAAACTAAACGACACCAAACTAAACTATTGGCAATAAGGCTTATGCCGTTTGTGGCATGAATCACTGTGCTGAACGAAATCAGCCAGCATCATCAAAGACCCACACTCTCATTTCACTACTGTACTAACATCGGGAAGAAGGCACAGAAGTGTCAAACCTGGACCACTAGGTTTAAGGAGGTTTCTACCCGACAACCAGCTGGATCTTGAACACGACACAACACAACACAACCCTAATCTTAACTGTGTACTATGGACTGTTTTTGATTGCGCAAAGGACTTTGGACTTTTGGCACTACTTTTATAGTCATTTACTTATTGATTTACTTTGTTAATGATATATTATCTATGTGTATGATGTTTACTGGCCTGCTGGAGCGATTCATTGCGTATAAGAAGGAATTGCAGATGCTGGAAAATCGAAGGTAGACAAAAATGCTGGAGAAACTCAGCGGGTGCAGCAGCATCTATGGAGCGAGGGAAATAGGCGACGTTTCGGGCTGAAACCCTGAAGGAAATAGGCAACGTTTCGGGCCGAAACCCTGAAGGAAATAGGCAAAGTTTCGGGCCGAAACCCGGAAGGAAATAGGCAACGTTTCGGGCCGAAACCCTGAAGGAAATAGGCAACGTTTCGGGCCGAAACCCTTCCGGGTTTCAGCCCGAAACGTTGCCTATTTCCTTCAGGGATTCGGCCTGAAACGTTGCCTATTTCCCTCGCTCCATAGATGCTGCTGCACCCGCTGAGTTTCTCCAGCAATTTTGTCTACCCTGGAAGCGATTCATTGTTCAGGGGACAATTAAACGCTCTTGAGTTTGTTCAACCCCAGCTGATTCTCCACTGGGACTGAGTCGTTGCCAGACCGATGTGGACAAGCAGCAATCTGAGTGAATCAAAACACATAGTGTTGGGGGCGCTCAGCGGTTCAGGCAGACCCTCTGCAGAGCGCAGACTGACAACATTTTGTGTCGGGATCCTCCCGAGTAAATAATTGGTCTCTGACATGAACTGTAGCTGGTCTGAGGACGGGAACATTTCTCCATGCAACAAGCAGAAGTTATCTTGGTTCAGCTTTTTGCCTTGTGCAGGGATGTCTTCTCCTTTTGTGTCCACCTTCCATGTTACAAATGTTGGCCTCGCTGTCACCGTCAGTCCTGAAAAGGACGCAAGCTTCTGGCGACAATCAGTGGGAGCCATCACTTGTTGCAATAAATAGAAACATAGAAAATAGGTGCAGGAGTAGAGGCCATTCGGCCCTTCGAGCCTGCACCGCCATTCAATATGATCATGGCTGATCATCCAACTCAGTATCCCGTGCCTGCCTTCTCTCCATACCCCCTGATCCCCTTAGCCACAAGGGCCACATCTAACTCCCTCTTAAATATAGCCAATGAACTGTGGCCTCAACTACCTTCTGCGGCAGAGAATTCCACAGATTCACCACTCTCTGTGTAAAAACTGATTTTCTCATCTCGGTCCTAAAAGATTTCCCCCTTATCCTTAAACTGTGACCCCTAGTTCTGGACTTCCCCAACATCGGGAATAATCTTCCTGCATCTAGCCTGTCCAACGCCTTAAGAATTTTGTAAGTTTCTATAAGATCCCCCCTCAATCTTCTAAATTCTAGATGATGGCGGTAGCAGAATTTGCTCAGGATAGTTCCTGTTTCCAGCCCCACGGCATGGACATTACTGCCACGGGGCCGAACCTAGAGTAATTATAATACTCAGTTTTCACAATTTCAGCATGAAGATACATCGTTACATTTTGCTGTGGTATACCTGATCAAGTGTGCTTCCAACCAAGTGTTTGACCATGGACCTGCTGCTAAGACGGCAGTCTCCCTTGCTGCGAAACAGGTCTATGCGGGCATCAAACTCTTCAATGTTTCCAGGCTAAATGATGATTTGGGCATCATGTGTGGGCCTTGTCTTTTCAAGCCAGCTGAGATGGTAAGCCTAGTTGGAGGCGATCAGGCCAGGAATTTAAATTAGATGGTGCCACCAAGTTGTTCAAACTGTATTGGTCCTAATGAACCTCACCTTCTCTTTCCATTTTATCTGCATGAAACTGTAACACAGAGACGCACTGATAATGGTCCGAAAAGTCACCTCTCCATGTTCTCCAGAGATGCTGCCTGACCCACTAAGTTACTCCAGCACTTTGTATCTACCTTTGGTTATATGCCCGATCTATTTCACTGGCAGTTTGGTTGCAAATTCTTGCCCCCTTATATATTCAGTCCTCAGCAGCTTTAACTTGGTCTTGGAGTTTTACAGAATTTAAATTTTTGACTTAATCACTAATATTAATGATTTATTTTGTTCCAGGCATCTAAAGATTCATTAAAGCCCCTGTCCGAGGTTGTAAAGTGACTGGTAAGGATCCAAACATTTTATTCAATTGATTAATAGGCTTGGATAGAGTGGATGTGGAGAGGATGTTTCCACTAGTGGGAGAGTCTAGGACTAGAGGGCACAGCCTCAGAATTAAAAGAAGTTCTTTTAGGAAGGAGATGAGGAGGAATTTCTTTAGTCAGAGGGCGGTGAATCTGTGGAATTCTCTGCCACAGAAGGCTGTGGAGGCCAAGTCAATGAATGGCCTAATTCTGTTCCTATCACTTAAGGCCTTACGATTACTGTGTATCAATAATCCAGAATGATTATCAATTATTTTATCGAGAGAAGTACAGATGACATGACACGCTGTTCCATCCATCAACCGCCCATTTACACTAATCCTACCTTCTGATTAGTTTAGAGGAAGCAGGCCCTTCGGCCCATCAACTTTGCTGAGCACTACCCTACACACACTAGGGCCAATTTTACATGTATACCCAACCTGTACTCTTTGGAGTGTGGGAGGAAACATAAGATCCAGGAGGACCCACTCAGGTAACGGGGAGAACGTACCATCTCCGTACAGACAGCGCCCGTAGTCAGGATCGAACCTGCTTCTCTAGAAGGTGGTTGCTCCACTGTGCCGTTTAATATCCCTCCCCCCACATCTACCCCATTTTTCCACCACAATGCTCATCATATGTTAACCCAATCACCCCCGGATTAATTCTTGTAAACCTCCTCTGGACCCTCTCCAATGCCAACACACCCCTCCTCAGATATGGGGCCCAAAACTATTTGCAATTCTTCAAATGGACCTTATGCCTGGCGTCCGATAAAGCCTCAGAATTACCTCCCTGTTTTTGCATTCTAAACCACTGAAAATGAATGCTAACATTGCATTTCCACCGCTCAGCCAATCTACCAGCAATTTATTTGATTGCCTCTCATTTAATTGTATTTAATTGCAGCCTTATCTGTCCGTTACTGCAGTGTTTGCGGAAGTGTAATCATTCCAGATATCTCAGATCACCCCCACGCTAATTTGCTGATCAATATCTCACTATTTTTCCAAGTGCTGAAGGTTTTCCAAGAAAAATGATCCAAGTTGTCGGCGGGGGAACAGTACAGGGTGGGGGAGTGATGAGTAATACCTTGACAACCTATTATTGTTCTTGTCATTGCATCCTCTTTTAATTAACCATCGAAGGTACCTCATTGACTGACAAAATTCTTGTTCTGATAATGCACTTTGTTTAGAGACCCTCTTGTTAAAAAAAAAAACAATTTAAAATGTCTGTCTGTCTGACTGGATCTGTTAATGCTACAGTGCATTTACTGTTCAACCTCGTCAGCTCTTGTGAGCTTGGTTTCCAGAATGGGTTCTGCAAATGTTCGATAACTCGATTTGGGCAATCAGTCTATTTAAAGATAGCACAGTCAGGCGATATGGGGAGAAGGCAGGAACGGGGTACTGATTGTGGATGATCAGCCATGATCACAGTGAATGGCGGTGCTGGCTCAAAGGGCCGAATGGCCTCCTCCCGCACCTATTGTCAATCGATTGCAAGGTGTGCCACCCTCCTTTAACAATTTATTATTATAATAATATAAAAGGTGTAGGAAGGAACTGCAGATGCTGGTTTACGCCCAAGATAGACAATAGGTGCAGGAGTAGGCCATTCGGCCCTTCGAGCCAGCATCACCATTCAACGTGATCATGGCTGATCATCCACAATCAGTACCCCGTTCCTGCCTTCTCCCCATATCCCCTGACTCCGCTATCTTTAAGAGCCCTATCTAGCTCTCCCTTGAAAGCATCCAGAGAACCGGCCTCCACCGCCCTCTGAGGCAGATAATTCCACAGACTCACCACTCTCTGTGTGAAAAAGTGTTTCCTCGTCTCCGTTCTAAATTGTCTACCCCTTATTCTTAACCAGTGACCCCTGGTTCTGGACCCCCCCTACATCAGGAACATGTTTCCTGCAAAATATGATAGACACAAAATGCTGGAGTAACTCAGCGGGACAGGCAGCATCTCTGGAGAGAAGGAACGGGTGACGTTTCGGGTCGAGACCCTTCTTCAGACCGATGCTTTTAGACATTAGTTTATTGGCACGTGTACCGAGGTACGGTGAAAAGCTTCTGTGGAATATTAACCAGTCAGCAGAAAGACAATACATGATTACAATCGAGCCGTCCACAGTGTACAGATACAGGATAATTGGAATATCGTGAATAAGGTTTAGACCCTTCTTGAGACCATCACCCTTTCCTTCCAAATTCCATGCAATACAATCCAACTTTGTGTGTTCTTACTATTGTATCAGCTTTCCTTTCTGCTGAGTCCGTGCTGGGTACCTGTTGCAGTACATGGTCAATATTCCTTTCCCAGCTAGCCTGGTTGTCCTTGGCACATGGCCTGGCCCTGGGTAACACAGCCAGGAGGTACTGCCATGATCTCTGCCCCTCCACCCGACTGTTCCCCTGGCTGCTGTTGGCTGCTCCCAACATTGAATTGCAAAACTATTCAATAAAGCAAAACGCAATTCCTTGCAGGAATTCCAGAAATGTTGGCGGTGAATCAACTTAAGAGGGAGAATGCAAGTCATCTTGGCCTGGTCTAATGTCGGCTTGCTCAAGGGACTATGTGTTGTTATTATTTCTGTCCCACCAGTGCGATTATACACTATAATTACAAAATGATTCCACAAGCAAAGTTTGCTTTGAAAAAAGAATCTATCTCCAGATAGTTCCCCACCCTTACTTCTCCTGTTATGGACTGCGTTGTTGTGGCCTGGTCAATGTCAGGAAAAGACCGGACGCCAGGCGCAGAGACCGCCACAGCGTAATGAAATTGCCAGTACGAGGTGTGAGAGTAATGTTATTTGCTGATGGATGTGGACAACTCTGGTAATACTACAAAGTATAGAGCTTCAGGACTGACAACCTGCACCCTGTCCGGAACAGTGGCGCAGCGGTAGAGACCCGGGTTCGATCCTGACTACGGGTGCTGTCTGTACGGAGTTTGCACGTTCTCCCCGTGACCTGCGTGGGTTTTCTCCGGGTGCTCTGGTTTCCCCCCACACTCCAATAACGTCCAGGTTTGTCGGCTAATTGGCTTGCTATTATTGTAAATTGTTTCCAGTGGGGGTAAAACAGTGTGTAAAAACACAGAGCTGGAGTAACTCAACGGGTCCGGCAGCATCTCTGGAGAGAAGGAATAGCCGAGAACCTTCTTCAGACGGGGGAAAGGGGAACTTGAGATCTGTGCGACAATGTAGAAATGTAGAACAAAGGAATGAAAGATATGCAAAAAATAAACGGTCTCGACCTGATATCTTACCATTCCGTCTCTCCAGAGATGCTGTCTGTCCCACTGAGTTACTCCAGCATTTTGTGTCTACATATATATATATATATATATATATATATATATATATATATATGTGTATGTATGTATGTATATATATATATGTATGTATGTATATATATATATATATATGTATATATATATATATGTATATATATGTATATATATATATATATATATATATATATATATATATATATATATATATATATATATATATATATATATATATATATATATATATGTATGTATATATATATATGTGTGTATATATATATATGTATATATATATATATGTATATATATGTGTGTGTATGTGTGTATGTATATATGTGTATATATATGTATGTATATATATATATATGTGTATATATGTGTATGTATATGTATGTATATATATATGTATGTACCCTCGATTCCCACTGGAGCATTAATGGCCCATTCACACAGTTGACCCAGAACATATCACACTTTGCATATTGGCGATGTGTAAACTCTGCACTGCAGGAGCAGATATTCTTTTCATGTGTAGAATGTTAATCAAATCAAAGCAAGATTCCCCCTTGATCTGTTGATCAAAGGCTGGGTCTGATCTGCAATTAAGGAAGAAGGTCAGAGTTTCTGTCGGTCAACGAGACCATATGATGATTATGAATGAAGTAGCCTAATTACTAATCTTGCGTTTGAGGCACAGTGTCAGAGAGCCAAGCTGGCACAGTTTGGAACTCATCAATAAACATCAGGGCCATCTGCTCCTGTTTTGGAGTTTTGTCATCATTCCTCCTAGACCCTCCTGTAAGGATGTGTTTTTGAACAACGAGGATGATTTTGCGGCGTTGGCTGATTGAAAGATGCAGCGCGGAGACTGGCCCTTTGGCCGGCTGAGTCCGTGCTGACCACACTAGTAGTTCTATGTTATCCCACGTTCTCATCCACTCCCCACCTGAAATGTCACCCATCAGAAGGGTCCTGATCAGAAACGTCACCCGTTGAGACTGAGGACCTGCCACAACCCGAAACGTTGCCCGGGGTGATGCCTGACCCGCTGAGTTACTCCAGCACTTTGTGTCTTTTTTTTTTTAAACCCGCGTCTGCAGTTCCTTGTTTCTCCTTTGTGTAGGTTGCCATGGTCTCAGGATGATGACAGACCGACCAGGGCTGTGTTCAGTTACTCAGTTTTTGGCTATTTGTTGTTGGCTATTTACCCCAAATTGGAGGATTTTCCATTCACCTTGTTGTATTGTAAACAGGCCGAGCAGAATATGAGGTGCTGTTCCTCCATTTTGTGTGTTGACCTCACTCTGGCAACGGTTTGGGTTTAGATGGATAGGGGTCAAATAGACAAATAGAAATTAGGTGCAGGAGTAGGCCATTCGGCCCTTCGAGCCTGCACCGCCATTCAATATGATCATGGCTGATCATCCAACTCAGTATCCCGTACCTGGCTTCTCTCCATACCCTCTGATCCCCTTAGCCACAAGGTCCACATCTAACTCCGTGAGTAAATATAGCCGCCCAAAACTGGCCTCGACTACCCTGGTGCGGCAGAGAGTTTCAGAGATGTTCACCACTTTCTGCGATGAAAACGGGTGCCGGCTCCGCCAAAAAAGTTGCGTTTGGGTTTTAAAGGATTTCCTCCTTGAATCCCTAGAACGTGTACGGGAGGGCCAAGAATGATCGAGGAGTGCCAACATTTGCCACACGGGCACCTGCACACTCTTTTAAAAAAGGAATCGGATGCTAGAAATAAAACTGCCTTAATAATTCACACCAAGAGATTTTACGAGTTCTGTTCAGGCAACATTTACTGCTGGGATGAATTTATTGCAGGGATTCCCTCCCACATCCATGGACCATTACCATAACTCTGCCCCCCTCACATCAATCATAAATGGTCTTAAAAAGCCTATTGCAATGTAATTGATATCTGTCCAGTACCCGTGTAGCAAGCCAGATGATTTACGATCCCCTGGTTTTTAGAAAGCTTTTTGAGTTACTGATATGGTGTTGCTGCTTGCATGGAGGCACCTGACATCTGAAAGGTCGATTGATCAACGTTTAGATCTGTGACGATATTGGTTGATGCCACAAAGTTCCACTGTAACTGCTCCATGCTACTATCAGAAGCTATTTCCTTGGAGGATTGGAAAGGCTTGGTGTGTCTCAGATTTTCGACACATGTACTGTACAGACCATACTGATGGGTCGTATCACAAGCCTGATTTGGTAACTCAAGCACTCAGGAATGATGGAGGCTGCAGGAGGTGGTAAAAACCGCCCAGTCTAACACAGGTACCTGTACTGACCTTCCCACCGACAAAGGAATCTACAGGAGTCACTGCTTCCGACATCATCAAAGACCCACCCACCTCCCTGGCCACGCTCTCATTTCACTGCTACCACCAGGAAGAAGGCACAGGAGCCTGTCATCCTCACCTCCAGGTTCAGGGGACAGTGAGGACTACCTGAAATTGGAGAAGTCAATGTTCATGCCGCTGGGGTACAAACTGCCCAAGCGGAATATGAGGTGCTGCTCCTCCAATTTCCAGCGGTCCTCACTCTGGCCATGGAGGAGGCCCAGGACGGAAAGGTCGGATTCGGAATGGGAGGGGGAGTGGAAGTGCTGAGCCTCCCCCACTTCAACTCACCCACCCATTATCTCCCGGTAGTTCATAGGGTCAAGGAACAGAATTAGGCCATTTGGTCCATTGAGTCTACTCTGCCATTCAATCATGGCTGATCTAACTCTCCCTCCTAACCCCATTCTCCTGCCTTCTCCCCATAACCCCTGACACCCGCACTAATCAAACACTAATCAGTTGTTACAGTCATAGTTGCAATAACTAAGTCGGAGACCCCATTCCCTTTGGCAACCAATGGCATTGAATACAGAGGACGTCCTGTCTATAATTGCTAAAAGTAAATAAATAGGTAATTATATTGATTAGTTTTGGGAATCTATCTAGTAAACGTTTCAGGTTTATCCCAGTGTCAATAGAGACCTCCCTCCTCCCAGGTCCCGAACATCAATATGCTCCCCTGAAATGGTGATCAATGGGTTCTTCTCTCTACTGATCAATATGCTTAATCAATGTGATCCCTCTTCCCAGCAGGTGATCAATATGTTTTTGTTTCAAAAGCAGATCAATGTGTTCAACCCAAACCCTGATCAATAAGCTCTTCCTGTCCCATTAGCTGATCAATGTGCCCCTCCCAATAGCTGACAGACCTGCTTCTCCCCCCTTTCCCAATTGTTGATCGATCTGCTCCTTCCTGCACAAAATGTTTGTAAATTGACGGACTGTTCCTCCGTTCTCCAGACGCAGATAGGACCACAGTCTAGGGTCCTTCCACTGCTGGACATGGGGGGGCAGGGTGTGGTGGAGACGCCACTCAAAATTAGGGAAGGGATTCCATGACAGTGGGCCACATGAGTGGTATGGATGGGGGATACATTTGTGAAATTTGAGCAGGGTATGTAGACTGTGTTGAACAATTTGTACAGCCTCCGAAAATGTCGGATGAATTTTTTGCACGGTTCATGTATTGTGTATATTTATTACATGAATAAAGTCTATTTTGAAATAATAATTTAAAAAAAATCCTACATGGATTTGCTGGAGTATCAGGCAGCATCTGTGAGGGGACGTCCTGATCAGATTGCTTTAAAAGAAATAATAAGGTAATTATATGGATATAGTTTTGGGAATCTATGGAGTAAACCGTTTCGGGTTTATCCCCCTTCCCAATAGGGACCCTCCCTCCTCCTGGGCCTCCTCCATCAGATATGCTCCCCGCAAATGGTAGATCAACAGTTCTTCTCTCTAATGATCAAAATGCTTAATCAATGGGAACCCTCTTCTCTGCAGAGTGATCAATGACGTTTTTGTTTCAAAAGTCTGAAGATGAAGAAGGGTGTTCACCCCAAACCTGATCCCAGCTCGTCCTGTCCATTAGCTGATCAATGTCCTGCTCCCAATAGCTGACATTTTTGCTTCTCCAGCTCTTTGATCCACATGTTGATCGATAGTGCTCCTTCCTGCTAAAATCAAATTATAATTGGTAACAACGTTCAAGATGAATTGCTCGATGCAATAACAATAAACCCTCGCAGATACTCGGGGAAGTCATAGAAACATAAAACATAGAAATTAGGTGCAGGAGTCGGCCATTCGGCCCTTCGAGCCTGCACCGCCATTCAATATGATCATGGCTGATCATCCAACTCAGCATCCCGTACCTGCCTTCTCTCCATACCCCCTGATCCCTTTAACCACAAGGGCCACATCTAACTCCCTCTTAAATATAGCCAATGAACTGTGGCCTCAACTACCCTCTGTGGCAGAGAGTTCCAGAGATTCACCACTCTCTGTGTGAAAAATGTTTTCCTCACCTCAATTCCATGCCTGTAGCGGTCCCTTTGATTATTGTGAAAGAGATTATGTTCCTAAAAAGAAATACTGGAAAGCCTGCTTGGTGTAACATTGCATTGTCCTCATGAGTACAGCTCGTATATCTTGAGGGACATTTTTATAGCGTTGTTGCTGACAAGTATAGACCTCTAGGTTGGAGATGGGCGCAATAAAGGTGATGTCTCTGTGTAACATCTTCTTTTCAATGGCGCAGATGAGGCTCTACAGTGCAGATAGGCAACAGGCCCACCGGCCCACCGGTTCCATGCCAACCAGCGACCCCCGCACACTAACACTATCCTACACACTCTGGACAGACAACATTTCAGGTCGGGACTCTTCCTCAGACGCTGAAGATGAATCTCGATATGAAATGTGCTGAATTCCCCCAGTACTTTGTGTCATTGGATGAACTGTATGTGTGGTTGTGCCGTGAACACTGTTTGCAGCTCGTTCATGCAAGTGTGTGTGTGTGTGTGTGTGTGTGTGTGTGTGTGTGTGTGTGTGTGTGTGTGTGTGTGTGTGCGTGCGTGTGCGTGTGTGCGTGCGTGCGTGTGTGTGTGTGTGTGTGTTCGGCTGGAAGTGCTGTGAGATTGGATTTGCTGCCTGCACTCTGTTTGAAGTGCTGTGAGATTGGATTTGCTGCCTGCACTCTGCTTGAAGTGCTGTGACCAGCAATCTCCCATAAACTTGTTCTATCGTACAGATGAGGGACACAGAAGCCGATTAACCTACAAACCTGTACGTCTTTGAAATATGGGAGGAAATTGGAGCACTCGGAGAAAACCCACAGGGAGAACGTGCAAACTCCGTGCTGACAGCACCCGTAGTCAGGATCAAACCCGGGTCTCTAGCTTGTGATCCCCAGCATGTTTCCTGCTCAATTCTTTGTGTAAAGCGGTTCTGAAATAATGCCCTTTTAATAAGAAACATTGGGATTGTATTTCTAAATTTCCACTTGCAGCTGGGTGGGGTGGGCTTAATCAATACTCACCTTGAACTGCGTACATTTCATTGTTAAGTCAGAAATGAAAGAGAGAGACACCGTTCCCAGTGAAAAGAGATCTTCCTGTAAAAGCATAACGCAGAAACATTATGCTGTGTGACTCGTGTATTGGAACTGTGCATTCCGCAGCATCAGAGTGCCTCCAGCAGTTACAGCTGTGGGAACACACCTAGAGATGGAGTTGACAAAGCACTTGCTTTGTGCATTTGCCTAGCTATCGTATAACATGTAATTCAGTGCTGATGGTCAGTGCTCATACTAAACTGCAGACTGACTAACCCTAACCCTAATGCCACCATGTTCAGGAACAGCTACGTTCCTACAGCCATTAGGTTCCTGAACCAACTGCACAACCCTAATCCTACCTCTACCCTAATCCCACCTCAACTCTAATCCAACCTCAACCCTAATCAACCCTAATGCTACCTCAACCCTAATCCAACCTCAACCCTAATCCAACCTCAACCCTAATCCCACCTCAACCCTAATCCCACCTCAACCCTAATCCCACCTCAACCCTAATCCCACCTCAACCCTAATCCCACCTCAACCCTAATCCCAACCCTAATCCAACCTCAACCCTAATCCCACCTCAACCCTAATGCTACCTCAACCCTAATCCCACCTCAACCCTAATCCAACCTCAACCCTAATCCAACCTCAACCCTAATCCCACCTCAACCCTAATCCCACCTCAACCCTAATCCCACCTCAACCCTAATCCAACCTCAATCCTAATGCTATCCTAAACCCTAATCCCAAATCAACTCAAGTCAAGTTTGTTTGTCACATACACATACAAGATGTGCTGTGAAATGAAAGTGGTAATGCCTGAGGATTGTGCAAAACACTACAGTACAGTATAGAACAGAATCAGAATCCTACCTCAACCCTAATCCCACCTCAACCCTAATCCTACCTCAGCAATGGAAAACTCTGACTACTTCTTGGACTACCATGGACTTGTTTTCTAATTGTGTTTTGTGTACAGTGTCTTCATTGTCATTGTCTTGTAGAATTCATTGTCTGAGTCTAAGATTGTAGCTGCACCTCACTGTAATTGTGGAGATAACTATCAGTAATTACTTGGTCAATACTTGAGCACCAGTGTTAATGTGACTGCAGAACACAAAAGGAAATGTGTTTGCATCCAGCTGACCATTGGTTGAAGTTGAGACGAGAAACTGCAGATGCTGGAAACTTGAGCAAAAGCAAAATGCTGGAGGAACTCAGCAGGTCAGGCAGCGTCTGTGGAGGGAATGGACAGATACTTTTTTTGGTCAGGAACCTTCTTCAACTATTGGTTGAAGTTCACATGTAGATTTATTTTTGTCTTTGGCTTGAAACCCGCTGAGTTACTCCAGCACTCTGTGAAACGTCACCTATCCATGTTCTCCACAGATGCTGCCTGACCCGCTGAGTTACTCCAGCACTCTGTGAAACGTCACCTATCCATGTTCTCCACAGATGCTGCCTGACCCACTGAGTTACTCCAGCACTCTGTGAACCGTCACCTATCCATGTTCTCCACAGATGCTGTCTGACCCACTGAGTTACTCCAGCACTCTGTGAAACGTCACCTATCCAATTTCTCCACAGATGCTGCCTGACCCACTGAGTTACTCCAGCACTCTGTGAAACGTCACCTATCCATGTTCTCCACAGATGCTGCCTGACCCGCTGAGTTACTCCAGCACTCTGTGAAACGTCACCTATCCATGTTCTCCACAGATGCTGCCTGACCCGCTGAGTTACTCCAGCACTCTGTGAAACGTCACCTATCCATGTTCTCCACAGATGCTGCCTGACCCACTGAGTTACTCCTGCATTTTGTGTCTCTTCAAGAGAACTTCATTGCCTATAAGAAGAAAAAGCTTTGTGAAAAACTGAAGTAATGATACATACGATGAGAATGCATGTCTGCCTGTTTTTATGGTTTAATTAACACGCTCTGTAGGAATTCTGTTTGCTTGGACATTGCTCTTATAAGTACAGGTTTGTTTATTGAATAGCTGAGGGCTTGAGGATGAAGCACATTCCACATTCTTGACACTGTTTGTACTGCTCTGTCACAACTGAAGCTGTTGAGCTTTGTGTCCTCGAGTTCTATCTCCTGGGCCCATTTAGCAAAGCGTTGGACTGTAACAAAGAAAAGCCATTAGCGTTCCTTTTCATCAAGCATTTTTCCGTCTAATGAGCCTGCTTCTAAATTAGTTGAATTACAAAAAGATTGCTTGCTGGCTGCTGAGGAATGTATGAAATTGCTGTCAATGTTACATGCATCTTCTAAACGTGGAAGCCTTCATAATTGGAGCAAAGTAATTGTTAGCAAATGTCTTGCTTAAGGGATGCTGATATCACCAGAAACTGCAATTAGATTTTTTTAGTGTTGGTAATTAATTCTTTTTATTTCCTCTTCCCGCTGGTGCTTTGCTGACACCAGGATGTTTCGAGCAGGATCTTGTGTTTCCCCATTCATCAGCTGTGTTGCATCTCAGCATTATAAACTCCACCTGCTCCCATTGCAAGCACACACCCATCATGGCCAAACCTTCACACTTCCTTATCTGTCTATCTCCCTCCTCCCTGACGTCAGTCTGAAGAAGGGTCTCGACCCGAAACGTAACCCAATCCTTCTCTCCACAGATGCTGCCTGTCCCGCTGAGTTACTCCAGCACTTTGTGTTTCAGCTTTCAACAGAGAGCTAGATAGGGCTCTTAAAATTAGCAGAGTCAGGAGATATGGGGAGAAGGGAGGAATAATATCAGCCATGATCATATTGAATGGCGGTGCAGGCTCAAAAGGGCCGAATGGCCTACTCCCATACCCACCCCCCCCCCCCCGTCCCGTCCCCCCCAGGATTTCCGCCCATCCTCTTTAGGTCTTCCAGCATTTCCAGATGTTATACATGTTCTCCAGATGTTATACATGTTCTCCAGAGATACTGCCTGACCCGCTGAGTTACTTCAGCACTTTGTGTCCATTAGAGTTCTTCCAGCACTTTGTGCTTTGCCCCTGATTCCAGTATCTGCAGTTCCCGTATCTCCAGCTGACACAAGACTGCTTGAATGCCCTGTACTCGACAGTTGCCAAAGCTGACCTTGCCTTATACGCTGGTCTTTACTCACCTGTGACAGATACGGCTTGAAGCTGATGATGGATAGATTCCTGGTCAACTATTAACCTGCTACATTTTCAGAATTCCTTAACGAGCTATAACCAGGGACTCGTTCTTTGAGAGTTGTTACAATTTCATTACAAGGGTCAGTGGTTTTGTTAAGAGCCAATCTTTAGTTTGGCCGGCTTCCTTTCATCCTGGCCTTTATTAACTTTGGTTACAACGAATATGTTAGCTGTGTCCATGCCTTTGTTCTCTCATGTTACTGTGTGGGGAAATTGATGATTGCAGCGTGTGTTTCATTGTGAGAGTATGATCTCACACTCAGTCTCCTGTCAGTGTCCTGTTTGTAGTTCTGTACAGTGGAGCATTTTGGCAGCAACTGAGAGAAAGTAAAAATGCCAGGAATCGAACGGGAGCAGGTTTCCTCAACACCTGTGCGTCGAATTCAGTGTAAGGAACTGCAGATGCTGGATTACATAAAAAAGACCCAAAGTGCTGGAGTAGCTCAGCAGGCAGAGCCTCTGGAGAAGATGGATTGGGTGACATTTCAGGTCAGGACCCGTCTTCAGATGCTGCCTGATTTACTCCAGAACTTTGTAACTCCTTTTGTCTTCCACCATTTCCTGGTGCTATCCATGTTCTCGGGAGATACTGCCTGGCCCACCGAGTTACTCCAGCACATTGTGTCTTTTTATTTGTAATCCAGCACCTGCAGTTTAGGGATGGCTCGACTGTAATCAGGTATAGTCTTTCCGCTGACTGGTTAGCTAACAACAAAAGCTTTTCACTGACTGGACCTCAGTCGAATTAAAAACTAAACTCAAACTCAGAGGGTAGGATGAGCAAGAAAACGACAAGAATCGCGATGTGAAATGTTGACCATGGGGTTAAGAGGGAAAGGTTGATCAGCCATGAGAGTAGACAGTAGCCAATAGACAATAGGTGCAGGAGTAGGCCATTCGGCCCTTCGAGCCAGCACCGCCATTCAATATGATCATGGCTGATCATCCCCAATCAGTATCCCGTTCCTGCCTTCTCCCCATATCCTCTGACTCTGCTATTTTTAACAGCCCTATCCAGCTCTCTCTTGAAAGCATCCAGAGAACCTGCCTCCACCGCCACCTGAGGCAGAGAATTCCACTTTTATTTATTTTTATTTTTTCTGGAGATGGGGGAGGAGAAAATGGAATAGACTTGATGGGCTGAATGGCCTAATTCTGCTCCTATCACTAATGTACATGACCACCTCTCTGCCTCCACAGATGCTGCCTGACCCCTTGATAGTTTGTTGTTTGCTCCAGTTTTCAGCATCTGTAAGTAAGCCTGTTGTTCTTCAGTGGCTAGGCAGCGTGCTGTCCTGAGAGTGTGTTCTACCTTCATGCAACTAACCACACCATCAGTATTCTGCTGCTGCTCATTACCACACACAAGGCAGGCAGGCAGGCAGCAGCAAGGCAAAGAAACTGATCATTCCACATTTAGCTTTTGGGCATTTGAGTTTGATTGATACACAGGGGAGCTGGCATATTGCGGTATTATTAAGTGCTTTGTAATATTTTATTGCATGAATAACCTTGCCGGAGGTTGCATGGAATCTTTTGCAAACTCCTGACCCTGATTAGCTTGATGCCTCTGCCTTCACTTCAACAGCTCCTGTTGCAGCATATAGTATTGGTTAAGGCTGCAACCTCTATGATGGCCATGTGTAGGGACACTTACGTTGGGGGCAGTGGTCAGGGTCCTACTGAGGGCAAGATATCACTTTGAATCTCATTGATTCAATATGTAGGAAGGAACTGCAGATGTTGGTTTAAACCAGGGGTGTCAAACTCATTTTAGTATTCACTGGAGTTTAGAAGGATGAGGGGGATTCTTATAGAGACATATAACATTATAAGTAAGGACAGGACAAGCTAGATGCAGGGAAAATGTTCCCAATGTTGGGCGAGTCCAGAACCTGGGGTCACACAGTCTTAGGATAAAGGGGAGGTCATTTAAGATTGAGAGGGTGTGAATTTGTGGAATTCCCTGCCACAGAGGGCAGTGGAGGCCAAATCACTGGATGGGTTTAAGAGAGAGTTAGAAAGAGCTCTAGGAGCTAGTGGAGTCAAGGGATATGGGGAACATGTTCAAGCAAGCAAACAAACCCACAAGCAAACATCCAAGATCTGAGTTTTATATTATAATAATAGATATAATGTCTCTGGATTTCATAGGGACCTTTCTACTCTCAATGACACAAAAAGCTGGAGCAACTGGATGAGTCGGGCAGCATCTCTGGAGGACATGGATGGGTGTTTGGGTTGGAACCCTTCTTCAAACACCTTTGCCTATCTCACCAGGGACTAACTCTACAGAACGTTTTTCCTTCCATTATTTACTATGTAAAAAAATATGTGTGTTATGATTGTGTTTATAATTTGTTTGGTTGTTTTGTTGTTTGTCTTTTGCACAAAAGTCCGCGAGCATTGCCACTTTCATTTCACTGCACATCTCGTATGTGTATGTGACAAATAAACTTGACTTGACTTGACTTGTGTCAACTTGTCTGGCTGTAGATTTTTCTGCAGAATTATATTGATGCTCATCCAGATTGGACCAGACAGTCCACATTGGAGATGTCCAGCCAGTCATGGTCAAAGATCTTAGTAACTCATAAGCATCTCCAAAAGTTTTTACGAATTCTGGTTTTAAGGTTTTGTTTTTCCTGGTTTCAGGACATTGAACAGGAGGGGAAAGTTATTGAAGGTCGCAGGCTCCTGAAGGTAATGCATGCATTTTTACCTCTATCATTCATTTATGAATGTTGGATTGAATTTCAACTTGCGCGCGCGCGCCCAGTTTAAGAATGCTTCAGTGAATAGTCCTGCGCAAAACTACGGGATCTAGTCATGATAGTGCTACATGTTTATAGGCTAGTTGGTTCCAAAATAATCTACAAGGGTTTAAGTAGGAACTGCAGATGCTGGAAAATCGAAGGTAGACAAAAATGCTGGAGAAACTCAGCGGGTGCAGCAGCATCTATGGAGCGAAGGAAATAGGTAACGTTTCGGGTCGAAACCCTTCCGGGTTTCGGCCCGAAACGTTACCTATTTCCTTTGGGTTTCGTCCCGAAACGTTGCCTATTTCCTTCGCTCCATAGATGCTGCTGCACCCACTGAGTTTCTCCAGCATTTTAATCGACAAGGGTAGCTGGTTATTAGATATGTATGTACTTGTGGGTGCGTGTGCAAGAGGTATGTGTGTGTTGGGATCCATGTGTGTGGGGGAGAGGGGGGAGGAGCGAGTATTTGTTTTTCTGCTTTAATGAGAGTTTGTGTGTGTGTGTGAGTGAGGAGGTGTGTGTGTGTGTGTGTGAGTGAGGAGGTGTGTGTGAGTGTGAGTGAGCAGGTGTGTGTGTGTGTGTGAGTGTGAGTGAGAAGGTGTGTGTGTGTGTGTGTGTGAAGGTGTGTGTGTGTGTGTGTGTGTGTGTGTGTGTGTGTGTGTGTGTGTGTGTGTGTGTGTGTGTGAGTGTGTGTGTGTGTGTGTGTGTGTGTGTGTGAAGGTGTGTGTGTGTGTGTGTGTGTGTGAGTGTGTGTGTGAGTGTATGTGTGTTAATATTTTGTGTGTGAATATATGCATGTGTATATGATTGTGTGAATGTGTGTGTGTGTGTGTATGTGTGTGTGTGTGTGTGTGTGAAGTGTGTGTGTGTGTGTGTGTGAGAAGGTCAGTCTGTGTGTGTGTGTGTGTGTGTGTGTGTAAAGTAGGTGTGAGTGAGAGAGAGTGTGATGTGTGTGAGGGAGGGTGCATCTGTGTACAGGAGGGTGCATAACTCAGAGTGGATGTGTGTGAGATTGTCATTGATGTTGCCTAAACCACGAGGGTTCTGAGCTTCAGGGATAGGTTCGTCATGCTGGGTCTTCATTCCATGGAGCCCAGGAAGATGAGGGGGTGATCTTATAGAGGTGTAGAAAATCATGAGGGGTATAGATCGGGTAAATGCACAGACTTTTACCAAGAGAAGGTGAATCCAGGTTTCAAATGACAGGGAAAATTTGATCAGAACCTGTGGGGCAACTATTTCACACAGAGGGTGGTGGGTGTATGGAACGAGCTGCCAGAGGTGGTAGTTGAGGCTGGGACTATAGCAGCATTTAAAAGACATTTGGACAGGTACATGGACAATAATGGAACTGGGCCAAATGTAGACAAAGAGGACTAGCTTAGATGCGGTATCATGGACAGCATGGATGAGTTGGGCCGAAGGGCCTGTTTCAATGCTCTATGATTGTGTGACTGAGAGTGAAGAGGATTTTACAGTTAGAGTCCCTTCTCTGCGGATGTCCCATTGCCTAAACCCACGGCCCCGTTGATGGTGACGGTGGCTTCTTGCGTGCGTGCGTGCGTGCTTGCAGAGAAAACCCGCTGTAAAAGATCAGAGGCGATCAAGGCTCAACCTGTCATGGGAGAACAGTTCTTTATGTGCCAATTGATCAGGTGTATTTACCTTCAGGTAACACACACTGTGCTTGAGAAATGATGGCTCACTCTAGTTGGAGCAGTGCTGTGGGAAATAATGCATCACAGGCAGTTTAAAGACATTCTCCCAAGCTTGAAATTCTTCTGTATACAGAAAAATACCAGCCCCGCGTGGTCCTTGCCTAAAGGGCAGTTCTGATCCACATTCATTGATTTTTCTTTCCTTTTTGGGAGACATTGTCGATGAGTTGAAGCATTGGTGGCTGGGGGGTTGTGTTAAACGCCCATCTCCAGGTGGATGCTGCTGATTCGAGATGCTGCAGTCTTGATCATATCACAAAGCCTCTTTCACAAGAACCATCCCAGGAATGGGTAGGTTAACCTATGATGAGCGTTTGTTGGCACTGGGCCTGTACTCGCTGGAGTTTAGAAGAATAAGTGGGGGGGGGGGACCTCATTGAAACGTACAGAATAGTGAAAGGCCTGGATAGAGTGGATGTGGAGAGGATGCTTCCACTAGTGGGAGAGTCTAGGACTAGAGGCCACAGCCTCAGAATTAAAGGATGTTCTTTTAGGAAGGAGATGAGGAGAAATGTCTTTAATCAGAGGGTGGTGAATCTGTGGAACTCATTGCCACAGACGGCTGTGGAGGCCAAGTCAATGGATATTTTTAAGGCAGAGATAGATAGTTTTTTGATTAGTACGGTTGTTGGGGGTTATGGGGAGAAGGCAGGAGAATGGGGTTAGGAGTGAGAGATAGATTAGTCATGATTGAATTGAGGAGTAGACATGATGGGCAGAATGGCCTCATTCTACTCCTATCACTGATGACCTTATAAGCGCTGGTTGAACTCAGACGGTCAGGCAGCATCTGTGGAGGAAATGGACAGTTGAGGGGTCACAACCCAAAACGTTGTCTGTCTATTCCCTCTCCAGATGCTGCCTGACCTGCTGAGTTTCTCCAGCACTTTGTGTTCTGCTGCAGATCGAGTCTACTCCGCCACTCAATCATGGCTGATCTATCTTTCCCTCTCAACCCCATTCTCCTGCCCTCTCCCCACAACCCCTGACACCTGTACTAATCAATCACCATTTAAAAAATACCCAATGTCTTGGCCTCCACAACTCTTTGTGGCCATTAATTCCGCAGATTCACCACCCTAAAGGGCCTGTCCCACTTCGGGGATATTTTAGGCGACTACAGGAGACTAGACCACATGGTTCCTGCATGGATTTTGAAATGTCCAAAACTTTTCGGTGACAGTCGGCGAATGTTGGCTTGACGCCAATGAGCGTAGTGTGACTTCTCCGTGACTTCGGTGAATTCCATTGGTGACTACCTACGTCAACCTACAGCAACTGGCGACTGAGTTGTCGTGGGTGGACGTAGGTGTGGTCGTAGGTGTGGTCGTAGGTGGACGTCCTAATGGGTCGCTGGTTGTCGGTAGCTTGCTGTAGCTTGACGTTGACTAGGTGGTTGGTTGCTGTAGACATTGTCATGGACATTGCCACGGGGGGGGGGTCCAGTCGCTGGTTTTTCGGTGACCTGTTACAACTATGACCGTCGCCGGCAGTCACCGAAAAAATCACCTAAGTGGGACAGGCCCATAAGCTTGTGTTTGGCCCATATCTCCAATCCTTTCCCATCCATGTATCTATCTAAGTGTCCTTGAACTGTCGTTGTTCCTGCCTCAACTACCTCCTCTGGCATCTCGTTCCTTCTACCCATCACCCTCTGAGTGGGAAGCTTGCCCTTCAGGTCCCTATTAAATCGCACTCCTCTCACCTTAAACCTCTGCCTTCTGGTTCTAGATTGCCCTGCCCTGAGTGTTCCCCCTATGTATTCCACAGTGATGTACAAATAATGTCACCTTGTACAAGGTGATGAAACGCAGCAGTAGACCTGGATCTCAGCTGGAGCGGAGAGCGGGGGGCACATTTTAATGTTAATTATTGCTAAGTGGGGTTAAGATTCAAATTAAACCATTAAGGGTGACATTCCCTTTGTGTAAGAGAGTGTAACTCCCGTGCACCAAGAATGTTTTATTGCATGGCAAGGCTGTTTCTCAACAGCAATAACACAACCTTTAAGTCTGAATTATGGACCCCATTAAATACACTGCATTGTGTGTGTGTGGTGAATTGTAACATTGGATGCAGCAAGCATCCTTCTGTTTTTGGACATTTGACTGCCAGGACTATTTATTACAGAGAGCATAGGTACGTGTGGCTGTGAATCATTTTTCTGTGTTCCTGGATGTGGTCATAATCAATTGCACATTATATGTATTGCCAGATTCAAATGATGATATTTCATGGTAATAAAATATCCGTGACTGACAGCCGGAACAGTGAAGCTGTCGCTGTCAATGTTTGTAGAGCTGCCTTTGCAATCATTGAGTAGTAGATGATACTCATTCAGTTCAGTCCTATCTCTTGGGTTTTCCAGCCATTCCCATCCCACACTCTTCTCCTCCCAGTCTCTACATTATTCGCACATTCCTGGCCATGTGGACTGAGATTGGAGCAACACACCTGAAGCTTGGTCAAGAGGTCAGGGTTCAGAGACACAAATTCGAATCCCACCATTGGACCTCGAGAAATTCAATCACAAACCTCGAGTGACCCAGATACAAACAGTGTTAATGATCAGAGATCGGGGAATAAAGATCTAGAGGTTTCAGCTGAGGGGCAAGGAACTTGAGGGACATGCTTTTCATTCGGAGGGTGGAACGGAAGTCGTTGACGCAGGTATATAACAATATTTAAAAGACACTTGGCCAGGTAGGTCGATGGGAAAGGTTGAGAGGGATCTGGGCCACAAAACAAACAAATGGGTCCAGCTTAGATTGGACATCTTGTGTGGCGTGGATGAGTTGGGCCATGACTACATGACTACATGACTATAAACCCCTCTGCTCTTGTTTGAACGAACAACCTTGCTTTAAATTGGGGAAACAGGGATTGAACCTACAACCCTATAGCTCAAATGAGAACACTCAGCCCACGGGAACCACAGCGCCAGAGATCACGATCTAATCTCACACCCACGTCATCGTATCTCATGTTGGTCTCATGTCGAACGTTACAGAAAGCTGCAGAGGTGGCACATCCTGTCTTAAATGCCGTAGAACAGAAACGGCCTTGATTATACGTTGCACGAAATGGTGAAAGGAGAGGTCTGTAGAATGCTGATGAGGTGTGGGGAGTTTTTGTGATTCCCTCTGCAGAAGTAAATATATTAATATGCTTTTGAACAGAGGTTGGCTAAGCAGTGCCTTTATTGAAGAATAGTGTTGTCGGGGGTAGGGTTAGGACTGGGGTCTTCTTGAATTCCTTCAGCACGTTAGTTTATTGTCACGTGTACCGAGGTGCAGTGCAAAGCCTTTTTGTTGAGTGCTAACCAGTCAGCGGAAAGACAATACTTGATTACAATCGAGCCACCCACAGATGCATGATAAGGGGAATAATGAGCGCGGTGCTTGAGAATCCAGCTTCATTTAGATGTTTGGAGAGGTAATGGTTTGGACAGGTTTGGAGGGATATGCACCAAACGCAGGCAGGTGGGACGAGTGTAGATGGGACATGTTGGCTGTTGTGGGCGAAAGGCCTGTTTCTGCACTGTATCGATCCTGTCCCACTTGCCGGGGTTTTTTTCGGCGAATGCCGGCATCATTGACTGGCGTTTCAGGTCACCGAGAAATTTGTGGCGAGATGCGTCGGCAACGCAGCGTGATGTCGTATAACACGCGGCGTTTTTTCAAGTGTTGCAACATTTTTGCCGCAGCTGGATTTTGAAATGTTCAAAATCTTTTGGCGACCCTGATACGCCAGTCAATGACGCTGGCAGTCGCCGAAAAAAATCTCCAAGTGGGACAGGCCCTTCAGGCACTATGACTCGATCTGCTATCCCTTGTGCCTCTGTCAGCATGCTCTCTCTCCCCTTACTGGTGCTGGTTGCTGGCCTGACGTGTACAGGAGTTGCGTGCGCCAGGGCTGAGGGTTTTCAATGGGGGATATGCAACAAATCATCAGTCTGCAGCCATGCAACTCTGTCTAAGGCAAAAACATTGGATGTGAGCCAATGCATAGTGAAGCACATCTCCATGGTTACCAAGCCCCCTTCTTTATCCCATGCCATGATAAACAAAATGAAGCCACTCCTTTTCACCATTGTGGTCGTCCAACCACAAGTACAGTGTAGTACGGAACTATTATCTACCTCACTGGTGGTAGATATCTCAGGCTATCCTTGATCGGACTTTGCTGGCTCTGCCTTGAACAGTGAAAAAGCTCTTGTTGCATGCTAACCAGTCAGCTGAAAGACAATACATGATTACAATCGGGCCGTCCACAGTGTACAGTTACAGGATAAAGGGAATAATGTGCAAGCTAAAGCCAGTGAAGTCTGATCAAGGATAGTCAAGTCAAGAGAGGTTTATTGTCATATGACCCGGATGGGACAATGACATTCTTACTTGCTGCAGCACAACACAATATGTAAACATTGTACATAACGGGGGCAGAAAAATAAATAAAAAGTTCAATAAATAACAAATATAGTGCAATAGCAGTCTGAAGAAGGGTTTCGTCCCGAAACGTTGCCTATTTCCTTCGCTCCATAGTTGCTGCTGCACCCGCTGAGTTTCTCCAGCATTTTTGTGTACCTTCGATTTTCCAGCATCTGCACAGTTCCTTCTTGAACACTAGTGCAATAATAATATTGTCTTTTGCAGTTCAGAGCTTATTCGTTGTTGCGTTTAATATGGCTGATGGCTGTCGGGAAGAAGCTGTTCCTGAACCTGGACGTTGCAGTCTTCAGGCTCCAATGAGGTAGATAGTAGTTGAGGACTGCTCTGTCTGTGGTGTGTCTTGGGCAGGGTAAGGTGAGATGATTATTGGAGAGGAGATTAGTCAGCACCCTCACACTTACCAACATCACCATCGGAGAGTATATTGTCTTCGACAGCCACTGCGGGTCACTGCCGTGCCTATTGAGGTATGAAAAACTCTTTGGAAATGCAAGCCAATATTTTATTGTTACACACCGGGATAAGAATGAGATTAAAAAGATAAAGAATAACCAGTGAAATTATTAGCATTGGAAGCATGAAGGACCTGTCCCACTTACGCAACCTTTTCGGCGACTGCCGTCATAGATCGTTATAGGTCGCCGAAAATTCTCAACATGTTGAAAATCCAGCGGCGACCAGAACAAGGTACGACTCTCTGGGCGACTACTCACGACCGTACAGGCTTCACCCCGCGACATGTCGCCTGTACGGCCGTGAGTCGTCTCCTACTCACCCAAAGAGTCGTAGGGTCTTTCTGGTCCCTGCTGGATTTTCAACATGTCGCCGAAAAAGTTGCGTAAGTGGGACAGGCCCTTCAAGTCCTCATTGAAAATAACAACATTAATAAGGATGTGCAGAGAAATATCTCCGTGTCAAATGCAATCTTCGAAGTCCTGATGATCAAGCCTGAATCTGCTGCATTAAGAATGAAATTCAAGTTATTTGCTCTCTCTGAGCCAGTGACCTTAATTATGTGGAATAAAACTGCAAAATGCAATCCTTACAATAACCCTTGAGAACCACCAATGCTATGTCAATGAAAATTAGCATCTGATTTGTTCTAATTATTATTTATGTTTTTCCACATGCTTGATTATGCGTCATGATTTAACGCAGGGTATATTTTAATGCTTCCAGTCTCAGCTATAACAAGGATAATAATAGTTTACGCAGTGTGCTGGGGATATCAGAGTTCCACCGCCCGCTTCATCTTGGGGCAGAGTTTCTGTCAACAGTTGAGTCTGAGCATCGGGTCACGTTGCGATATTGTACTTCGATATAATTAAATGTAGTCGAGCTGCTGCTTCAGCCCTGGTTTGCTCCTGGCCATGGGTTCTGTCTTTGAGGAGTTTGCACGTTCTCCCTGTGACTGCGTGGGTTTCCTCCGGGCGCTCCGGTTTCCGGTTAGTTGCCCCCTAGTGTGTAGGGAGTGGATGAGAAAGTGGGATCACATAGAACTCGTGTGAACGGGTGATCGATGGTCGGCGTGGACTCAGTTGACTCTATACTATACCTCAAAGGTTCTAACTCTATAAGTTCTTCTACTTTGCAACCTGGACAAAGCCCCTCGACATTGCAGAAAACCTGGGGCCATTTCTTGCTGCCACCTAATACCAATGCCCATAGTTGTCTTGTATCTTTGGAGTAAATATACACAAGCCCCTGACTTGTGGGAGGTTAGACAGCAAAAAGCTGGACATGACTCCTAAAAATCCCGCTGGGCCCAAGGAACTGCAGATGCTGCAATCTTGTTTTGAACACCAAGATCTCGAGTAACTCAGCGCGTTATGCAGCATCCGTGGAGAAGACCATAAGAAGACTGGGATAGTTTGGGTCGGGACCCTTCTTCAGACAGTGTTTGCCAGTGAGATCCGGCCCCACTGTAGCCCCCGTCAAATCAGAGCTGATGTTTGGTGCAGCGGGTGGAGCTGCTGCCGCACAGCGCCAGAGACCCTGGTCCGATCCTTGACCACGGTTGCTGTCTGTGTGGAGTGCGCACGTTCTCCCTGTGGCCGCGTGGGTTTTCTCCAGGTGCTCCAGTCTTCTCCCCACTACAAAGACATACAGGTTTGTAGTTTAATTGTACTGCAAGTTGTAAATTGTCCCCAGTGTGTGCAGGATCGGACTAGTGTACGGGCAGGTGCAGACTCGGTGGGCCAAAGTGCCTGTTTCCACGCTGTATCTCTAAAGTCTAAATGTCTGAAGTCCACGTTGCCTCCTCTGCGTTGTCACGACTTCACTCTGAGCGCGTACACCTCAGCCGTTGACTGGCTCAGAGTTATTTTTGTTTCCCAGTCCCCATGGCCTCTGCCTGCAGCAGGATTTACAGCCACTAACCGCAGGCATCTGATTAGCTCTGTATCCAGTGAGAATATTGTCGCCATAGTGATTGCTGGCGAGAAAAGGTTTCTTTGAAAGCGAAAGAAGAATGTTCCATCGAGGAGGCCAAAGATCGCAACGTCACTGGCTGGGGGGCAGGCCGTTTACTATCTCACGTGTGATCAGTGAACGAAGGTTGTTGTTTCTGTATTCCATAGAAACAGAAACTTGGAAAATATAGGTGCAGGAGTAGGCCATTTGGCCCTTCGAGTCAGCACCGCCATTCAATATGATCATGGCTGATCATCCAACTCAGTATCCTGTACCTGCCTTCTCTCCATACCCCCTGATCCCCATAGCCACAAGGGCCACATCTAACTCCCTCTTAAATATAGCCAATGAACTGGCCTCGACTACCCTCTGTGGCAGAGAGTTCCAGAGATTCACCACTCTCTGTGTGAAAAAAGTTCTTCTCATCTCGGTTTTAAAGGATTTCCCCTTTATCCTTAAGCTGTGACCCCTTGTCCTGGACTTCCCTAACATCGGGAACAATCTTCCTGCATCTAGCCTGTCCAACCCCATGGCTGATCATCCACAATCAGTAACCCGTGCCTGCCTTCTCCCCATATCCCTTGATTCCGCTAGCCATCTAAACTACAAAATGAGGTTACAAAACGTCTATAGCTCTATCTAATTCTCTTTTAAACGCATCCAGTGAATTGGCCTGCAGTGCCTTACTGTGGCAGAGAATTCCACAAATTCACAACTCGCTGTTGGTGTGTGGATTTTGTACCTTCTCATTGTGACCGAGTGGGTATCTCCGGGTGAGCAGGCCTCCTCCCACATCCCAAAGACACTCAGGTTTGCGGGTTAATTGGCCTTACTGTGCACTGATTAGATGGAACCAGTGTAGGTGATGGTGGACTCGGTGGGCAGATTCAGATTCAGATTCAACTTTAATTGTCATTGTCAGTGTACAGTACAGAGAAAACGACATGCAGTTAGCATCTCCCTGGAAGAGCGACATAGAATATGATTTCAATAAATAAATCTATTTACATGCATGCAGTCATAGTGTTTTTCCTGTGGGAGGAGTGTCCCGGGGGGGGGGGGGGGTGATTGGCAGTCACCGAGGTACGTTGTTGAGTAGAGTGACAGCCGCCAGGAAGAAGCTGTTCCTCGACCTGCTGGTTCGGCAACGGAGAGACCTGTAGCGCCTCCCGGATGGTAGGAGGGTAAACAGTCCATGGTTGGGGTGAGAGCAGTCCTTGGCGATGCTGAGCGCCCTTCACAGACAGCGCTTGCTTTGGACAGACTCAATGGAGAGGAGCGAGGAACCGGTGATGCGTTGGGCAATTTTCACCACCCTCTGCAATGCTTTCCGGTCGGAGACAGAGTAGTTGCCATACCATACTGTGATACAGTTGGTAAGGAGGCTCTCGATGGTGCAGCGGTAGAAGTTCACCAGAATCTGAGGAGACAGATGGACCTTCTTCAGTCTCCTCAGGAAGAAGAGATGCTGGTGAGCCTTCTTGACCAGAGTAGAGGTATTGTGGGTCCAAGAGAGGTCATCGGAGATGTTGACCCCCAGGAACCTAAAGCTGGAGACACGTCCCACCTCCGTCCCGTTGATGTGGATGGGGGTGTGCGTGCCGCCCCTAGACTTCCTGAAGTCTACAATGAGCTCCTTGGTCTTCTTGGAGTTAATGGCCAGGTTGTTGTCAGCGCACCATGCTGCTAAGTGCTGGACCTCCTCCCTGTAGGCCAGCTCATCGTTGTTGCTGATGAGGCCAATCACCGTTGTATCATCTGCATACTTGATGATGGGGTTAGTACCATGTACAGGTGTGCAGTCATAGGTGAAGAGGGAGTAGAGGAGGGGGCTCAGCACACAGCCCTGAGGAACGCCGGTGTTCAGGGTGAGGGTTGAAGAGGTGTGCTTGTCTAACCTCACAGACTGGGGTCTGTTGGTTAGAAAGTCCAGTATCCAGTTGCAGAGGGAGGGGTCGATGCCCAGGTTACCGAGTTTGGTGATCAGTTTTGATGGAATAATGGTGTTGAATGCTGAGCTGTAATCGATGAACAGCATTCTTACATAAGTGTCTCTGTTGTCGAGGTGGGAGAGGGCTGAGTGAAGTGCCGTTGAGATGGCATCCTCTGTACTCCTATTCTTGCGGTAGGCAAACTGATAGGGATCCAGTGTGGGGGGTAGGCAGCTTTTGAGGTGTGCCAGGACCAGCCTCTCGAAGCACTTGGTGATGATGGGGATAAGTGCAACTGGGCGGAAGTCGTTGAGGCTTGCTGCAGTGGAGTGTTTTGGCACCGGCACGATGGAGGTGGTTTTAAGGCAAGTGGGGACAACTGCTTGGGCAAGTGACAGGTTGAAGATGTCAGTCCAGACGTCTGTCAGCTGCGCAGCACAGGCCCTGAGGACGCGCCCGGGGATGCCGTCAGGGCCAGCAGCCTTACGTGCATTAGTCCTACTCAGTGCCACGTACATGTCGTAGGGGGTGAGTGTGAGGGCCTGTTTCCATGCCGTATCCTTCAATAATTCAATCTATCAAACCTCTCAGAGATGGTGCTTTGAGAACGGCATCCTTACATTGTCATTCTATTGAAAGCTGAGCAATGCAAAATGGTGGGCAATATATTTGTAAACGGGTCCAATGATGTTATATAGATACAGGGAGACTACATTTGCTTCATGAGTTATGTGTGGATTGCTTTGTGGTGCCTGTTCCAGTTGATAAAGTATTGTCTAACTGAAAAGGCAGTGTACCTGATAGATAGTGAAAGGTAGTTGTTTTGGAATCATTCTCTGGTTTGGACATTTATATCACCACTGGTTTGTATACAGGTCTGGTGCCATTGATATGCAGGACATACTAACATTGGAGGCAGTCCAAATGTGATTCACTTGGCTAGCTCCTGGGATAAATGAATGGTCCTATCTTGAATTAACTTGTATTCTTTGGGGTTTAGATGAATGAAAGTTGATCGTAGAACACTTTAAGGTTCTCAGGGGACAGTATAGAGTAGATATTGTGATGTTTTCACCAGTGAGAGAGTCTTCAACAAGGGAACATAGTCCCTTGACAAGGAGATGGTCGCTTAACATTGGGGCATGCAGGGATTTGGTCCTCTGAGGCATGGTCAGTCTTTGGAATTCTGATGGGTTGTATTGATGAGGCCAGTGAAGGTACTTACAGAGAAGGGAGATAATGGGTGAACTATCTATGGTGGACAAGAGGAGATGAGGCCTGGACAGGTCAACCATGATGGTATAGAATGGTGGGACTGGCCTGAGGGGCCGAGTGGCCTTATCCTGCTCTACTTCCTCATGCACGCATGTATGTGTCCATTGAAGTAGATGCAAACTTTCATGAAAAAGTAGGCGTGAAATCTTTGTATCACCAAAACAAAGGGATTGGCACATAAGTGTATGATGATACTTAATACTGGTCCCATCTGACCCTGGAACTGTTTGGCTTCTGACCAGGATCTCCAATGTGGAACCTGAGGGTCACTGATAGTGGAACATTTTGTAGTTTAGTTTAGTTTAGAGATACAGCATAGAAACAGGTCCTTTAGCCCACAGAGTTTGTGTCGACCATCAGTCACTGTTTACACAACTTCTGTGTTTTCCATCCACTCCCTACACCCTAGGGGCAATTTACAAAGTGCCAATTAACTTACAAACCTTTGGGATTACATCTTTGGGCTGTGGGATGAAACCAGAGCACCCGGAGGAAACCCACGCAGTCACAGGGAGAATGTGCAGACTCCACACAGATTATTATTTTTAATGCACTTTTTAATGCGACCGTCTTGTTTGTCTGTCATGTGTTTAAGTTTCACTCCAACAATGTGAGCACAGGAGTATTTGGTTGGCATTTTAGGCCAGTATTGTAATGCAGTGGCCTGTCTATGCTGGCAATTCCTGGGGCAGTCGTCAAAACAGGATTCCTTTTGGACTTGTTCAGAAGGTAAGTGATATGCCCATTAAATCTGGCACTCTGCTCGTGAATTAATGGGCCCATTTGCGTAAATTAGCAAGGCACTTGTGCAGGAGATGTGAGGGCGTTATATGAGGAGAAATCATTTTCTTTATTACTGATGGGCGTCAAATGCCTTGCTAAATCGCCACGATTATGATGTTCGCTTCCCAGCTGAGGATGTTTGAGAGGTGCAGTAAACCGTGGAAAATGAAATGCTGACATTGAATAATCTACTTCTGTTTCGTGTGGTGAATATTTTACTGACTCCACTCTCCAGATTGCTCTGTACTTATTGGATGGAAAGAGTCATAGAGCCAACCAGCACAGAAAGAGGCCCTTCGGCCCGACGGGACCATGTTAGTGCATTGTTCTACAGATCGGGATGCATTGTAGCCTGGTTTGAGAACAGCTCCACTCCAGAAGCCACGATATTGCAGAGTAGTGCATGTGACCCAGACCATCACACAAACCAACCTCCCTTCCATTGACTCCATCTATACTTCACGCTGCCTCGGTAAGGCCAGCAGCATCATCAAGGGCCAGTCTCACCCCCCCGATCACTCCCTCCTCTCCCCTCTCCCAAAGGGCAAGAGGTACAGATATGTGAAAACACACACCTCCACATTCAGGGACAGTTTGTTATCAGACAACTGAACCATCCTGTCAAAGCAAGAAGGTACACAAAAATGCTGGAGAAACTCAGCGGGTGCAGCAGCATCTATGGAGCGAAGGAAATAGGCAACGTTTCGGGCCGAAAACCTTCTTCAGACTGCTGTCAAAGCAAGAGATCAGTCCTGACCTCCCATCAACCTTATTGGTGACCTTTGAACAATCTTGAATCGGACTATATCTCGCTACATGTTGTACTCTTTATCTTTTACCTGTGCATTGCGGACAGCTCGATTGTGATCATGTATATAGTCCTGTCGCTGACTGGATAGCACAGAAGCAAAAGATTTGCACTGTATCTCGCTCGGCATGGTGACATTATAAACTAAACTAGTAACATTATACATTTTGGGAAGTTGAAAAGTAGAATTTGGGAATTAGAAAAAGAGTAGAATTTTTGCCCCTGGTGAAATGTTTGCACAGTTCCTGGTGTTGTCCCTTCCGGCTCTCGACCCGAAACGTCACCTCTTCCTTCACTCCATAGATGCTGCCTCACCCGCTGAGTTTCTCCAGCATTCTTATCTACCTGCGATTTGTTGATGTTGTGTTTGGCATGAGTGTGATATCCACAGGATACACATACACTTGGATTTGCCTCCGCATCTTACTCTGAATAACTGGAGCTCCCCCTATTTCTCATCCTCTCCCTGATTATCTTGTATTTATTTGCTCGGCGGATCTGGATGGCTCGGGCAATGCCTGTATTTATTTCTCATCCTTAATTATCCTTTAGTGACTGGGGAAGCGGTTCAGATTAAATCATAGGTGGACTCAAAATGCTGGAGTAACTCAGCAGGACGGGCAGCATCTCTGGAGAGATGGAATGGGTAACGTTTCTGCACTGAAGAAGGGTCTCGACCTGAAAGGTCACCCATTGTTTCTCTCCAGAGATGCTGCCCGTCCCGCTGAGTTACTCCAGCCTTTAGAGTCTATCTATGATTTACACACACGCATGCACACACACGCACACACGTGCATACGCACACACACACACACACACACACGTACACAAACGCACACACGCACACACACACACACACACACGCACACACACACACACGCACACACGTACACACACACACACACACACACACACACACATACACACACACACACACACACACACACACACACACACACACACACACACACACACACACACACACACACACACACACACACACACACACACACACACACACACACACACACACACACACACACACACACACACACACACACACACACACACACACACACACACACACACACACACACACACACACACACACACACACAAACAAACACACACGTACACACACACGTACACACACACGTACACACACGTACACACACGCACGTACACACACACACACACACACACACACACACACACACAAACACACACGTACACACACACACACACACACACACACACGCGCACACACACACGCCATGATCGAACCCGGGTCTCTGGCGCTGTAAGGCAGCAGCTCTACCCGCTGCGCCACTGTGCCGACCATTGGTTACGATAAATTGGTTGCTTGCTTTGTGAGCCCCCCGTCACCATCTCTGGTTCAGCTATGAGGAAGGAGCAGAGTGAACATACTCTGTCAGTGCTGGCTGAGACTACTGCCACTTGGACAGGGTGGTTGAATCGTGTCTCATTAATTAGACCCTTCAGGGCTTGGCTTTGGGCTCCATCGTTGAGCAGTGCATCCCCTGTCCAAGTAATTGGCATGAAGCGACTCGTCGGACAGGGACGTTACGCTGGGGAGATTTGCTCACCGCCTGCAAGGCGCGAGGCATCATATTTCACTCCGTGCCCATCTGCTAATGGCTTTCTCTGCCTGGTTGAACAATCCTAAGTTCTGCTCGTTTTAGCCATGACACTTTGCAGATGCTGTTCTAATGTGCCTCTGTATAATTGGCTCGCTGCAGTTCTGCACAGGCAGCCAGCACTTTAGTGATGGAGTCTCATGCACCATGGCTCCGTCAGTCTCATCCACGTGTGGGTAGAGAGGGAGAGGAGGTCTAGGATTCTCTGAACATCTCTCAGGATTGAGCTGGAGGCCAGACATCCCGTTTGTTTCTTGTTACTTGTTAGCGGCTGTGGCCAGTTGCAGGCACAGCTGGTTCATTTCCCAAACGTCCAGAGGTCCTGTGAAGGACGGTGGTACCTGGAGTCAACAGGAAGATATGATGGAGGATTAGGTAGGGTGCTGACCCAGAAGGTCATCTATCCATGATGTCTACATATGTGGCTAGGATGGGTTTAGAGGGATATGGGCCAAGACCAGGCATGAAGATCTGAAGAAGGGTCCCGACTCAAGATATCACCTACCCATGTTCTACAGAGACGCTGCTTGACCCGCTGAGTTATGGTGCAGCAGCATCTATGGAGCTAAGGAAATAGGCAACGTTTCGGGCCGAAACCCTTCTGGAAATACGCAACGTTTCGGGCCGAAATCCTTCTGGAAATAGGCAACGTTTCGGGCCGAAATCCTTCTGGAAATAGGCAACGTTTCGGGCCGAAACCCTTCTGGAAATAGGCAACGTTTCGGGCCGAAATCCTTCTGGAAATAGGCAACGTTTCGGGCCGAAACCCTTATGGGTTTCGGCCCAAAACGTTGCCTATTTCCTTAGCTCCACAGATGCTGCCTGACCCGCTGAGTTACTCCAGCACTCTGTGAAACATCACCTATCCATGTTCTCCACAGATGCTGCCTGACCCGCTGAGTTACTCCAGTATTTTGTGTCTACCTTCGGTGTAAACCAGCATCTGCAGTTCCTTCCTTCTTGTGGCACCCTTATCCTCTCGATCTCTCTATGAATTCCTGTAACTCACCAACCTTCTTTAATTCTCCCTTCCTGCCTAAACCTGACTGTAATCGTTTAACAACTGTGGCTTCAGTGGCCCTGCCAAATCCCGAACATTCCACCCCACCGAATGCTTGCGTTCCACCTCGCTTGCTGCAGCTAAACAGGCCTGGAAATGCAAAAATACCTAGATACATTTACAATAATCACTAATACAGTAAATGAATGACCATAATACCAGGTAACCATGGCAATGCATAAATCAAAGTGCATAGTGTAACCATAGACACAGCCTGTGGTAGTGTATTTACTGAGGTTAGGTTAGTTTAGAGATACAGCGCAGAAACAGGCCCTTCGGCCCACCGAGTCTGTGCCAACCAGCGATCACCCCGTACACTAGCACTATCCTACACACACTAGGGACAATTTACAATTCTTACTGAAGCCAATTAACCTATAAACCTGTTCAAGAAGGAACTGCAGATGCTGGAAAATCGAAGGTGCACGAAAATGCTGGAGAAACTCAGCGGGTGCAGCAGCATCTATGGAGTGAAGGAAATAGGTAACGTTTCGGGCCGAAACCCTGAAGGAAATAGGCAACGTTTCAGGCTGAAACTCTTCTTCAGACTGATAGGGGGTGGTGGAGAGAAGGAAGGAAAAAGGAGGAGGAGGAGCCCGAGGGCTGAGGAAGGGGAGGAGACAGCAAGGGCCACCAAATTGGGAGAATTCAATGTTCATGCCCGCAGGATGCAGACTCCCCAGGCGGAATATGAGGTGCCGTTCCTCCAATTTCCGGTGTTGCTCACTCTGGCCATGGAGGAGACCCAGGACCGAGAGGTCGGATATAACCGATAAACCTGCACATCTTTGGAGTGTGGGAGGAAACCGGAGCACCCGGAGAAAACTCATGCAGGTTACGGGGAGAACGAACAAACTCCGTACAGACGGCACCCGTAATCGGGATCGAACCCGGGTCTCTGGCGCTGTGAGGCAGCAACTCTACCGCTGCGCCAGCGTGCCGTTGTGCAGTGTTCAAGAACTTGATGGGTCCTGGGAAGAAGCTGTTCTTGAACCTGGAGGTCATGGTTCTCAGGCTCCTGTACCTTCTTCCCCAGTGCAGTAACTCTGTAAAAGATTCAAGATTCAAGAGAGTTTATTGTCTGTGTCCCAGATAGGACAATGAAATTCTTGCTTTGCTTCAGCACAACAGAATATGGTAGGCATGAATACAGAACAGATCAGTGTGTCTGCAGATAGACACAAAAGGCTGGAGTAACTCATAGTCTTTTCCCAAACCTGTATCTCATTTTGGGGCTAGATACAAAATGCTGGAGTAGCTCAGCGGGACAGACAGCATCTCTGCATCACTGTCCCGCTGAGTTACTCCAGCATTTTGTGTCGATCTTCAATGCAAACCATCTGCAGTTCCTTCCCACACATCTGTTCTTGGGGCTATGTGTGATTATTTCCCTGCGGGCATGTTAGAATGTGTATAGAAATGTGCGATTAAAATGCCTGCGTGCTCTTGCAAAACAGTGATAAACTCCCCAAAGTTTTAATATCAGAAATTCAATGCTAACAATTCTAAGCTGCCTTACACTTTAATTACAGCCCTGACTGTTTTTGGCTCCTGTTCGCCTTGCTGGTGGGAAGGTCCAACTGCAGTAGGCTCAGTGAAAATAGGACACCAAATGCTGGAGTAACTCAGCGGGTCAGGCAGCATCTGTGGAGAACATGGACAGTTGAAGTTTGGGATCCGCTTACAATGAATCAGGCTTATTTCTTCCTTATATCTTACCCAGCTTTCTCCCCCCCCCCCCAACACACAACTACACACCATCTGAATAATAGTCCCAACCTGAAACGTCACCTATTCATGTTCTCCCCAGGTGCTCCCTGACCCGCTGAGTAACTCCAGCGCTTTATGTCCTTTGTGTATTAACCAGCATCCTGTATCTTCTACTAGTTCCTGTATCTTAGTGAAAATAGGAAGCTTTTCATTACAAGGAGTGGCACGGTGGCGCAGCGGTAGAGTTGCTGCCTCACAGCGCGAGAGACCCGGGTGCGATCCTACCTGCGCGGAGTTTGTACGTTCTCCCCGTGACCTGCGTGGGTTTTAACCGCGATCTCCGGTTGCCTTCCACACTCTAAAGACGTGCAGGTTTGTAGGCTAATTGGCTTTGGTAAAATTGTATACTTGTTCCTAGTGTTGAGAGTGATCGCTGGCTGGTAGGTACGGACCCGGTGGGCCGAAGGGCCTGTTTCCACACTGCGTCTTTAAAGTCTAAAGACAAAGTCCAAGTTCGCCGTGAGATAGTTTGACAGATTGTGACTTCATCTGAGCTACTGGGAGAAGTGTTCTATAAATAGACACTAAAAGCTGGAGTAACTCAGCTGGACAGGCAGCATCTCTGGAGAGAAGGAATGGGTGACGTTTCGTGTTGAGACCTCGACCCGAAACGTCGCTCATTCCTACTCTCTAGCGATACTGCTTGTCTCGCTGAGTTACTCCAGCATTTTGTGCCTGTCTTCGGTGTATAAGCAGAACCTACGCAAGCTAGTCTATAGCTACGATGTAGAAATTCATTACACGCACACTGACAGATCAGGTAATACAGGGATCAGAACAGAAGACATCAAAGTAAGATTAGGCATCAGGTTTTGCACGTCTGCTCTGACATTCAATAGATCATGGTGATATTTTATCTCAGTGACAGTTTTTGCAATAACTTCATGTTCCCCTGATTCCCTTAATATCTTTAAGACCCATTGATCTGAAACTAAAAACTAAAGCAGTGGGTGGGAAGGAACTGCAGATGCTGGTTTAAACCGAAGATAGACACAAAAAGCTGGAGTAACTCAGCAGGTCAGGCAGCATCTCTGGAGAGAAGGAATGGGTGACGTTTCGGGTCGAGACCCTTCTTCAGATAAGAGAATCAGGAGAAAGTGAAATGAGAGATATAGATGGTGATATTGAACAAATGAATGAAATATGTTCCCCATGTTGGGGGAGTCCAGAACCAGGGGCCAGTTTCAAAATAAGGGGTAGGCCATTTAGGACTGAGATGAGGATCTGTGGAATTCTCTGCCACAGAAGGCAGTGGAGGCCAATTCACTGGATGTTTTCAATGGAGAGTTAGGTTTAGGTCTTAGGGCTAACGGAATGAAAGGATATGGGGAGAAAGCAGGAACGGGGTACTGATTTTGGATGATCAGCCATGAACATATTGAATGGCGGTGCTGGCTCGAAGGGCCGAATGGCCTACTCCTGCACCTATTGTCTATGTTACTATGATTTGGTTGTACAATGGGGGAGGCAAGTGAAGTGCGGCTCTGTAAGATGCGGATGGAATTGCTTCTATTTATCACGAGTGCCGGAATGTGGTTGCTGTGCTGCCTGGTCTTCGGAGACTGGACGAGACTCAGCTTTTAGGCCAATCAATAACAGCATCGTTTGCACTGGATACCTTCAGCGCAGGTTGACCATGTAATGGGAGTAGATAAGTGCAGCTGTAGATGGTTCTAAGAGCAGCCTTGCCTATCGATTGCCTGCCCAGAGTGAAGGGAATGTGTGACGGTGGGGATGTCAGATTAATAGCTGGTCGCACAATGTGCAGTGTTGAGTTTCCACACAGGGAGAAGTTGCCCATTATCCAGGTTACATCTCAGGCTGTTTGTTGTATTCTTCTAAAGCACTATACACGTGCTGGGGACGCCACTCATGATGCTTGAGATGGGTTACACGACCACATCCACTCAAAGGCACCAAGGCTGTCAGCATCATACAACCCCTGGGCACAGACCCTTCAGCCCAACTTATCCATGGTGACCAAAATATCCCCTCCAATCTAGTCCCATTTGCCCACCCTGTCCCATATCCATGGACCTGCCCACATGTCTTATTCTGGTTATTATTGTACATGCCTCATATACATGTGTGTGTGTGTGTGTGTGTGTGTGTGTGTGTGTGTGTATGTGTGTGTGTGTGTGTGTGTGTGTGTGTATATATGTGTGTGTGTGTGTGTGTGTGTGTGTGTGTGTGTATGTATGCGAGCGTGTATGTGTGTGTGTGCCTGTGCGAGCCTGCCCATTCAAAGTTGTGCCGTTGATGGCAGATATTAAGTTAAAGTTAACAAAGTGAATAGAGCACCCGTAGAGCCCGGCAGTGCAGGTGAAAGAAAAAGAAAAAGAAAATGGCGATCTGGGAATCGGCAAAGGCCCAAACTGCGCAGGCACGGCTGAGAGGTTCCCGTTGTGACGCAAGAGATCCCCATTGTGACGCACACGGGAACTCTCCCCCCAACTGCGCAGGCGCGGCTGGCAAGTGGGGGCGCTGTTTCAAGTTAATTTAAGTTTTAAATGTCAATAACTTGTAAAATATAACATCAATCTGAATGAAACTTGTTACTGCACATCACAAGACAATGGTGAGTAAGGTGGGCGTAAAATTGTAGTGCTATCCTGTACCAATTTTGCAGAGTTTCGAGCACAAATATATGTATAAGTGTACAAACAAACAAATAAACAAGATGAGAGTTGTAGTGATAGGTAGATAGATAGATAGATAGATAGATAGATAGATAGATAGATAGATAGATAGATAGATAGATAGATAGATAGATAGATAGATAGATAGATAGATAGGTAGATAAGTAGGTAGATAGGTAGGTAGATAGATAGGTAGATAGATAGATAGATAGATAGATGGATAGATAGATAGATAGATAGATAGATAGATAGATAGATAGATAGATAGATAGATAGATAGATAGATAGATAGATAGATAGATAGATAGATAGATAGATAGATAGATAGGTAGATAGGTATATAGATAGATAGATAGATAGAGAGATGGTGCTTCAATGTCACATGCACAATGCTCAGTGATTTTTTTTTGCGTACCGTTCAGTAAAGTATAGCCATACCTAAGCACAATCCCCAATTAGCGAAGTGTGTAGAAATATCCCACTAAGACCCCATGCAAGAGTCGCCAGGTTGTGGCACCATTTCCAAAGTCCAGTCGGGTCCATACACTGGGTCTGCTGGAGCGGGGCCCGATACAGGCGAGCATCAGGCTACTGCAGGGCCTCCATCCGTCGCCTCCGCCAAGAACGTCCAGCGAATCATCGTCCCTCTCCTCGCCCTTCTGCCCACCGTGGGGTTGCTTCCCACAGCCGGCCTTGAGGGCACGGAAGATAAGTCCCCGTTCCACTCTCCTCCCGTCCCTTGCTCCTCACATCCAATGTCTCTGACTCCCTGCTCTCTGGCTCTCCACCAATCTCGTTGCGTCTGCTTCAGTCGTCAGACCTTCCCACCCACCAGTGTAAACATCTCCTCCTCATTTGCTCCATCTGAACAATATTTGATCATGGACACAGCTTCAAATCTCCTCATCGTATGAGCTCCTCTAGACCAAGTCTTGTCCTTGGGTACATTCCCATCAATTCCCCTTCCCGCTCCCTCTCCAATGTCTTGCACAGATCTGAGTTGTCTTTCTTTAGTTACATGTACTGAGGTACAGTGAAAACCTTTTCGTCAGCTGAGGCCCCACCAATGATTAGTAACTCTTTTGCCCAATTCCCCTGCCACTTTATATGAAACCAAGCGACCTCTATGCTCTGAAGAAGGGTCTCGACCCGAAATGTCACCCATTCTTTCATTCCAGATATGCTGCCTGTCCCTCTGAGTGTGTCTAACCTCGATGCTTGCTTTCCATAACCTAAGCAAATCCTACTTTAAAGTTTTATTGATTTACAGGATACCCTGACAACACGTTAACAATTCAATAACACAAAGAAAAATTGCTCTCTATTGAAGTTCACACTTAGTAGTTGTGAATTCTGACCTCAGAGCTATTTAAATAGCTAGTGGTGATAAAACACATGTCTAATTAGATGGTTGATGCATCTCCTCTCGTTAAAACTGGTGTTGGCGGCACGATGGCGCAGCGGTAGAGTTGCTGCCTTACAGCGTCAGGGACCCGGGTTTGATCCTGACTACCACACTGTTTATCCAGTGGTCTATAACACTCATCATACATTAACCCGCTAACCCTGGGATCATTCTCGTAAACCTCCTCTGCACCCTCTCCAAAGCCAGCACATCCTTGCTCAGGTGTTATAACAGCATGATAGTGGAGAGAAAATAGAATATAAAGGCAAGGATGTCATGCTGAGGTTTTATCAGGTTCTGTCGAGGCCAGGTTTGGAGTGTTGCAAGCCGTTTTAGGCCCCATTTCTGAGGAGGAATGTGCTGGCTTTGGAGACGGTTCAGGGGACAATGGCCACAGGGATGTTTGGGTTGATGGATGATGACCATTCGACATCTCTGGGCCTGCACTTGCTGGAGTTTTGAAGAACGAGGGGAGATCTCATTGAAACCTATCGGACAGTGAAAGACCTGGATAGAGTGGATGTGGAGAGGATGTTTCCATTAACGAGAGAGTCTAGTACCAGAGGCCACAGCCCCTGGATTAAAGGACGTACCTACAGAATTTGCCACTGAACTGTTGCATCTTGCAACTGAGCAACTGTGTGGCACGGTGGTGCAGCGGTAGAGTTGCTGCCTTACAGCGCTTGCAGCGTCGGAGACCCAGGTTCGATCCCGAATACGGGTGCCGTCTGTACGGAGTTTGTACGTTCTCCCTGTGGGTTTTCTCCAAAATCTTCCTCCCTCGGTCTAAAGACGTACAGGTTTGTAGGCTAGTTGGCTTGGTGTAATTGTAAATAGTCGCTCCTGTGTGTGTGTGTAGGATAGTGTTAGTGTGCGGGGATCGCTGGTCGGCGCGGGCTCGGTGGGCCAAAGGGCCTGGTTCTGCGCTGTATCTCTCAACTAAACTAAACTAAACTCCGCCAATCATTGGTGAAACACGGCATTGCATAAAAATGTTGAAATAAAACAGCAGCTTTTTAAAATCTGACATGTTTGGGATTTCCGCCTGCTCAGTGTTTCAGTCTACGTAAATAGCTGTCGTTTGTGGTCATTCAAGCGTTTAATAGCTCTACCTGAAAGATAACTTCTGTGCGATAAGGCATTTTATTGGGAGAGTTATTATTAATATTTACATGACTGAGTTACTCTGAGAGTTATCCATCTCAGATGTACATCGAGATGAAAAAGAAACACTTTAATCAAAGTTTATGGATCATTTGCTTATGTGCAAAGAATTCAATTTCTTCAATTTCATTCACTGTCTTGTGTGCAAACTGCATGATCAATCTGTAATGATCCCATTATTACAGCCTGTTACTGTCTCGCTGCTGTTGGAATATTGTAGATGAGGAAAGATTGAGTAGGCGGGGATACACACAAAATGCTGGAGTAACTCAGCGGGTCAGGCAGCATCTCTGGAGAGAAGGAACGTGTGACCCTTCGTCAGTCTGAAGACGGGTCTCAAACCAAAAAGTCTCCAGAGGTGATGCCTGTCCCGCTGAGTTACTCCAGCACTTTGAGTAGGCGGGGGTGCAAATGTGGAGGAAACCGAAGCACCTGGTCACGGGGAGAACCTGCCTACTCCACACCGACAGTACCCGAGGTCAGGATCAAACCTGGGTCTCTGGCGCTGTGAAGCAGTGACTCTGACAATGGTGCCATTGTGCTGCCTAATTCTTTATTCTTCCCTGCAGTTTCCAGAAGTTCAAGGTTAATTTCTGAGGAACTGGTGCAATGGAAATCTAGGAAAAAATCGAAAAGGTTTTCGTCGAATCTATTTATTTCATTTTCTTTTAGAAGTTTCACTTGAATGGTCACAAAAGAAAAATACGTAATGTTTGACTGCTAACAAGGAGTTTACAAGGACATCCTTCTGAGTCTGGAGAGGGGGCTTGTCCCAAAACATATCCTATTCATACTCTCCAGAGATGCTGCCTGACCTGCTGAGTTATCGATAATAGGTGCAGGAATAGGCCATTCGGCCCTTCGAGCCAGCATTTTGTGTCTATCTTTGACATCTGTACAGTTCAATGGTTATCTCGTTTGCCAAGGTACGTGTGAGATTCTTTCAATTCAGTAGGAGTGTGGTTTCAAAATCAAACTCGTGGTCAGCACGGAGAATGAACGTAGCGGGTACGTCGGAGCTCGGGGACGTCTCTTAGCGGCTCGTAACGCTAACGGCAGGTACTCGGGAAGACTCGCTAGCGGCAGGTAGGCACGGGAACACTCGTGAAGATTTTTCAACACGTTGGAAAATGTCCACGAGAGCCCCGAGTACCGACGAGTGGCCATTACCGTAAATCTCCGAGTTCGAATCAGGGCAAACTCGGGAGAACTCTTGGAATTAACTTGTACCGTGGGACATGGGTCACTGAGATGCAGAAACAATTGGAATCGCTCTTGGGAGATAAAACTCCTTGAAAATGTTATCAGGTGGAGTCTCAAATGTCATAAAATGTAATAAAAAGGAACTGCTGATGCTGGTTTATACCAAAGATAGACGCAAAATGCTTCGATAACTCAGCGTGCCATTTTCTCCAGAGATGCTGCCAGGTATTTTCTTACTTCCAGCTCTCCCCACCCCGATAATCAGCTTGAAGGAGGTGCCAACTCCCAACATCACCCATCCATGTTCTCCTGAGATGCTGCCTGCTCCACTTAGTTACTCTGGAACTTTGCGTCTATTTAAGGACATTTTAATATTCAGTTGGTGAATAATTGAAGAAAGGACTTAGTACCTTGGGATCTTTGCCAACTGCTCTGGATAGATTCAAAAAGATGGAGTAACTCAACGGGTCAGGCAGCATCGGGTTGGGACCCTTCTTCAGACTTTGACTGTACAGCACAGGAAAGGCCCTTTGGCCCACAATGTTTGTGCCAAACGTGCTGTAAAGTGCAGTGCGTGGAAGCTATCTGGGATGATCACAAAGATAAATTAATCTTTGGACATTCAACAAGAGGAGAATGTGCTTTAAGTTCTTAACTTGATCTCCATCTGGTTACCAATGGTGGGCCTTGATGGGTAGCACTCCTGCTGCTCTCTGCAGATACTGAACTGTTCCAGAGGACAGATCCCAAAATTCCACTGTGGTCTCCAGGGCAATGCTGGCTTCACTCTCCCGTGATCCCGACACTCCACTGAGTGGGAATGACAGGACAGTGTTGATCAGAGCTCACTAAAGGGTTGTCTGGAGGATGTGTGATGCTGTCAGTGGGCAGCTGTCATTCTCAAGCCAAGTCAAGAGAGTTTATTAAAAGGCCCTGTATTCCTTTATTCCTTCCTTTATTGTCCCCGCCCATTGTCATGTGTCCCCCCTTCAGCACAACCCCATCAGACTGAAGAAGGGTATTTTTGGTACTCACATACCCGAAACAAAAAACGTTGCCTATTTCCCTTCGCTCCATAGATATCATGCTGCTGCACATTCCGCTGAGTTTCTCTGCAGTGTGTTTTTTGTGTACCTACAAGAAAGTCCATTTATTGTCATGCCTGTCCCAGATAGGACAATGCTGGTTTTGCTTGCTAATTTGCTTCAGCCTCTTCCCAACAGGAAGAATATGTGAGGCATTGACTACAGATGGAGATCTGTGTGTCCATATACCATTGTACCATTCTCCACTCTCTTCCAAACATTCTTCCCCCCGTTTGATCTCCTCAGGTCATTTTCCCTGCGACGCTGAGCCTGTGAACCTCGACGTGACCGAGTGGTTAGAGTAATGATGAAAGCTCTCTGTGTCATGATGTCACCTCCTATTAACAAGCCTCTCACACGCAACTGTTAAGATAACATTTGTTTGGTGACTCACCAAGATTAGAGGTTTAGTTTGGTTTGGAGATGCAGCACAGAAACAGGCCCATTGGCCCACCAAGTCCACACCCGCCCCCCCGTACACTAACATCATCTTACAAGCACTACGGACAATTTACATTTATACCAAGCCAATTAATCTACAACCCTGTACGTTTTTGGAGTGTGGGAGGAAACCGGAGCACCCGGAGAAAACCCACGCAGGTCACGGGGAGAACGTACAAACTCCGTACAGACAGCACCTGTAGTCAGGTATGGCAACTGCTCTGTCTCCGACCGGAAGGCATTGCAGAGGGTGGTGAAAATTGCCCAACGCATCACCGGTTCCACGCTCCCCTCCATTGATTCTGTCCAAAGCAAGCGTTGTCTGCGGAGGGCGCTCAGCATCGCCAAGGACTGCTCTCACCCCAACCATGGACTGTTTACCCTCCTACCATCCGGGAGGCGCTACAGGTCTCTCCGTTGCCGAACCAGCAGGTCGAGGAACAGCTTCTTTCCGGCGGCTGTCACTCTACTCAACAACGTACCTCGGTGACTGCCAATCACCACCCCCCCCCCCAGACACTTATTATTATTTATTCAAATCGTTTGCTATGTCGCTCTTCCAGGGAGATGCTAAATGCATTTCGTTGTCACTGTACTGTACACTGACAATGACAATTAAAATTGAATCTGAATCTGAATCTGAATCTGATCAAACCTGGGTTCCTGGACTCTGTGAGGCAGCAACTCTACCGCTGCGCCACTATGCTGTGGGCTTATCTGAATGCCCCCCCCCACCCAGGAACAGAGGCCAAGTAAAGTCGTTATGACAAACATGCTTGAAGGGTTGATTGAAGTGTTTTCATAGATATATGATTAATGGCTTCTTTACGGGGAATTGTGGATTACAGACTGAAGCTAGTTTGCAGCCCAGTCAAGTGACTTATTGTTTAGCTAACTGTGGGACTGGGACATTTATCATGCTGAGAATTAAAAATATTGGTAAAATCTAGCGGGACATTAAATAAGAGCCCCTAGCCAACCATTAAGAAAAATCCTTAAACATTGAAGCCTTATGCATTGGCAGGATTTTGTAAATTCCCATACAGGGAGGTCTGAATTATTTATCAGCTACCTGAGTAGTGAATTCGATCTGTAATCATTCTCCCTGTGTTCTTCTAAAGAGTGCAGATGGCAACAAATGAAATGATAAATGGTTTATTGTTAGTTGCCGACTGACATCGGCCGTGTGCAGCAGTGCAGTTTAGTTTATTGTCACGTGTACCGAGGTATAGTGGAAAGCCTTTGTTGCGTGCTAACCAGTCAGCGGAAAGACAATACGTGATTACAATCCATTACGTTCCTATTTGTTTTATTAGCCCTGGCAAAATCTATTTTTTCGTAGATGCACGGTTGTTGTGTCTTTGCAAAGAAAGCTATCGAAGGCTCGTTAACTTAGTCTTGAACTGCCAACAATGTGTACAGATACATGATGATAAGGGAATAACGTTTAGTGCAAGGTGAAGCCAGCGAAGTCCGATCAAGGATAGTCCGCGGGTCACCAATGAGGTAGATAGTAGTTCAGCACTGCACTCTAGTTAAAATAGTCTCTGCTTGTCTGATACTCACCAAGATAACTTGGTTCAAGAAGGAACTGCAGATGCTGGAGAATCGAAGGTAGACAAACATGCTGGAGAAACTCAGTGGGTGCAGCAGCATCTATGGAGCGAAGGAAATAGGCAACGTTTCGGGCCAAAACCCTTCTTCAGACCCTAGATAACTTGATAACTCATCCAAGATAACTTGGTTACCGAGTATTATTAATCTAATGTATTATTCAGCATTTTTATATTTATTTGTTGTGCTATTGTGTCAACAATGGTGTGAAAACTGCAGTGTGAGAATCTTGTCGTTCTGTTCTGGGTGCGTATATCACAAGACACAGAGTACTGGAGGAACTCAGCGGGCCAGGCAGCATCTGTGGAGGGAATGGACAGACAATGTTTTGGGCCGGGACCTTCTTCAGACTGATTGGAGCAGGGGGGAAGTAGTGGTGAATGAAAGCTGCTCAGAATTCCAGCATCTAGAGTTTCTTGTGTCTCCACTCTTAACTCTTGACTCTTAGTTTCTGGCTATGCTTCATTAAAGATCGAAATCCTATATCCTTGGGGGTTAAAATTCGAGACATGTTTTATTCATTACAAATGTTGAAAAGCTCACTATTAATTGTCTTGCTTTAAGTTGAAACTCTGGTTCTGGATACTGTATGTTAACTCTACAGTGGCGCAGCGGTAGAGTTGCTGCCTTACAGCGCCAGAGACCCCAATTCAATCCCAACCACGAATGCTGTCTGTACGGAGTTTGCACGTTCTCCCCGTGACCACGTATGTTTTCTCCAAAATCTTCAGCTTCCTCCCACACTATAAAAACGTACAGGTTTGTAGGTTAATTGGCTTTGGTATAAATGTAAATTGTCCCTAGTGTGTGTTGGAAATTGTTAATCTGCAGATGGTGCTGGTCAGCTCGAACTTGGTGCTCTGAACTAAACTAAACTACTAATAAGAGCTTGAAGAAGGGCCTGGTCCCGAAACATCACCCATTCCTTTTCTCCAGAGATGCTGCCTGACCCGCTGAGTTATTCCAGCGCTCTGTGCCTGCAGCCTCTCATGTCTCAACATTTAAAATTACCTTTGATGTGATCTTGTTCAAACAGGAAGCCGAGGTGAAAGGAGCAGGCAATTAGTACAGGGTTGATTCGAAGGAATTTATCAGATGTTTTTTAATTGTGTGGTCTCTCATGAAAGCGAGGTGCCTTTTATAAATTCCGTTTAATTGCCTTGTTTCAGCGCTGGTTGGTTGTGATAAGACTGCTGATGTTATCTTCCATGTTCCTCAACTTTGACAATGTCCCGTCAGGAAACTGGCACAAAGTGTACTGTGTAATGAGAATCGACTGGGCTTGTATCTACTGAAATTTAGAAGGATGAGAGGGTATCTTATAGAAACATATAACATTCTCAAAGGAATGGACAGGCTGGATGCAGCAAAAATGTTCCCGATGTTTGGGGAATCCAGAACCAGGGGTCACACAGTTTAAGAATAAGGGGTCGGCCATTTACGACTGAGATGAGGAAAAATGTTTTCACCCAGAGAGTTGTGAATCTATGAAATTCTCCGCCACAGAAGGCAGTGGAGGCCAATTCACTGTATGTTTTCAAGAGAGAATTAGATTTAGCTCTTAGGGCTAACGGAATCAAGGGATATGGGGAGAAAGCAGGAACGGAGTATTGATTTTGGATGATCAGCCATGATCATATTGAATGGTGATGCTGGCTCGAAGGGCCGAATGGCCTACTCCTGCACCTATGTTTCTCTGTTTGTATGTAATTGCTGTGAATGATCTCGGACACACAGCAGAGTGTATTACAACCCATGAAGTTCTTCATCCACGCCAGCATTAGGCGGATATAGAATGGGAAATACTTTTGTTTATTATTGTCATGAGTACCGATTGTGTGCTATCCAGTGTGTCAGTAAATAGAATAAACAGGATACAGGATAAGGGGAATATCATTTAGTGCATGATAAAGTCCAGTAAAGTCCAATTAAAGATAAGTCTCCAGTGAGGTAGATGGGAGGTCAGGACTGCTCACCACTTGGTGAGGATGGTTCAGTTGCCTGATAACAGCAGGGAAGAAACTGTCCCTGAATCTGGAGGTGTGTGTTTTCACACTTCTGTACCTCTTGCCTCATGGGAGAGGGGAGAAGAGGGAGTGGCCAGGGTGCGACTCGTCCTTCATTATGCTGCTGGCCCTGCCGAGGCAGCGTGACGTGTAGATGGAGTCGATGGTGGGGAGTGTGGTGTGTGTGGGACTGGGCTACATCTACAATGGTGGGGAGTGTGGTGTGTGTGATGGACTGGGCTACCTCTACAATGGTGGGGAGTGTGGTGTGTGTGTGGGACTGGGCTACATCTACAATGGTGGGGAGTGTGGTGTGTGTGTGGGACTGGGCTACATCTACAATGGTGGGGAGTGTGGTGTGTGATGGACTGGGCTACATCTACAATGGTGGGGAGTGTGGTGTGTGTGGGACTGGGCTACATCTACAATGGGGGGGAGTGTGGTGTGTGTGTGGGACTGGGCTACCTCTACAATGGTGGGGAGTGTGGTCTGTGTGACGGACTGGACTACATCCACGACTCTGTGGTTTCATGTGGTCTTGGGCAGAGCTGTTGCACATCAAGGTGTGACATGACCTGACAGTGTGCTTTCTATGGTGTACCTGGAGGAGTTTGTAAGACTGATTGGAGACATGCCAAATATCCTCAACTTCCTGAAGAACCAGAGACATTGGTAGTTGGTCTACGACAAATTATTGGAAATATTAACACCAAGAAACTTGAAGCTCCTTCTTGAAGGAATACCTTTCTCGTCCCGTTTACCCCCCGGCAACTTTAATAGCACACAACAATGTTGTTTCACTTATTGATGACCAATTAATGATGAACAGATACCAGTATACCAGAACCAAACACAGTCAGTCAATGAGAAACAAATATGTACAGATCCAGAATCAATAAATCAACCCCCTGGAGATAAATGTACCTCAGGCTGGGAACCCTTGGAATAGAGAATCATTGAAATCTATAGAAACATAGAAAATAGGTGCAGGAGTAGGCCATTCGGCCCTTCGAGCCTGCACCGCCATTCAATATGATCATGGCTGATCATCCAACTCAGTATCCTGTACCTGCCTTCTCTCCATACCCCCTTTAGCCACAAGGGCCACATCTAACTCCATCTTAAATATATATAGCAATATGCAATGAAGGAGGCCATTCGGTCCCTTGCCTCCATGCTATCCCACAGAAGCCTCCTAGTGGCGATCCCTGGAAGCGACGACACGGTGCACTCTGTGAAGTGTCGGGCGACAATTCTATCAACATGTTGGACGACGTCAGAAGCCAACAGCGAGCCACATCGTCTGACACAAGAGGGAACGGACCTTCATGGTCCCCAGCCCGGCCGTTTCCACTACATCATCATGAAGATGCAGGTTGAAGAGGTGAAGTTACTGGTTTCCAATAAAAAGACAAAAGTGCTGGAATAACTCAGCGGGTGAGGCAGCATCTCTAGAGCCCAAATTGTAGAGATTGTGGATGTAGCCCAGCCCATCAAACATTCCAGACTCCACACCACTCACCATCTACACTTCATATCACCAATATTATCTGGACATTACACTTTAGAGGTACAGCATAGAAACAGGCCATTCGGCCCACCACACTGATACTATCCTACACACTAGGGACAATTTACAATGAACCTACAGACCTGCATGTGTTTGGAGTGTGGGAGGATATGCATGCAGTCATAGGGAGAACGTACAAACTCTGTGCTCAGGATTGAGCCCAGATATCGGGCGCTGTGTTACCCTGCCGGCCATGATCTGATGTGATTCACTGTCAGTTCTCGTTGAAGCAGGTTGTGACGACTTTTACTGTGCTGCTGACGCTAAATAAATGGTTTGTTAGAGACGCCACCAACTAGAAAGATCATCACTCTGGCAACGGGCAGATGTTGCTGTTCAATATCGCAGTGTCGTCGTTATATTGGGTCTCGTTTAAAGTGAAACGTAAGATGAATGCCCACGCACAGAACAAGGTGCTGACTCACACCCGCTCATGATGGAGTCACCTGGAAAGCCATGAGCTGCCACTGGTCCAAGCACATTGATTAATGATCCACAATACATTGTCCACTGTGGATGGATTGTCGAGATATTCTCTGCCACAGAAGGTAGTTGAGGCCACAGTTCATTGGCTAGATTTAAGAGGGAGTTAGATGTGGCCCTTGTGGTTAAAGGGATCAGAGGGTATGGAGAGAAGGCTGGTATGGGATATTGATTTGGATGATCAGCCATGATCATATTAAATGGCGGTGCAGGCTCGAAGGACCGAATGGCCTACTCCTGCACCTATTTTCTATGTTTCTATTATACAGCATGAGATCAGGCCCTTCAGCCCAACTTGTACACATCTATGCTGACAACTATATTCTGCTGGTGGAGATTCTGCCTCACCGTCCCAGAGTTACAAGTTCGATCCTGACCGGGGGTGCTGTCTGTGCAGAGTTTGCACGTTCTCACTTGGACCGCTTGGGTTTCCTCCAGGTGCTCCAGTTTCCTCCCTTTTCCCAAAACGTGGGGGTTTGTAGGTTAATGGCCCTCTGTAAATTGTCCCTGCTCTGTCAGTGTAGTTTATTGTCACGTGTACCGAGGTACAGTGAAAAGCTTTTGTTGCGTGCTAACCAGTCAGTGGAAAGACAATACATGATTACAATCGAGCCGTCCACTGTGTACAGATACAGGATAAAGGGAATAATGTTAAGTCGATCCAGTATAGTCCGATCATTAAGATAGCTCCAGGGTCTCCAATGAGATGTATAGTTGTTCAGGACCGCTCTCCAGTTGTGGTAGGATGGTTCAGGTGCTTGAGAACAGCTGGGAAGAAACTGTCCCTGAAGATGGAGGTGTGCGTTTTCGCCCGATGGGAGAGGGGGAGGTCTACAGCAGTGGGTGAGAAAGTCGGATAACATCGAACTAGTGCATGGGTGATCGCTGGTCGGCTTGGACTCAGTGGGTCGAAGGGCCTGTTCCCATGCTGTTCATCTGAACTTAAATCTCCTCAGCACTGCACTGGGTTATGAGGCTGGATTTGGATGCTAATTATCACCTATTAATGGTGGGCAGGGGCGTGATGTGTCTCGACCTGATGCTGCTGCCATTCATTCACTTACGAGGGTTGTGGCAGAATGCTTTTTTTATGGAGTTTAAACATTATCGAATGTCCCTTTTACACTTTTTGCATTCAGTGTCCAGTTAATGTGTGCACAAGGCATGGTCACGGTGGCAAACCTGGCTTCCACCTGTGGAAATGTGAGCACCTGCTTTTCCGCACGGACTAATTTCTTTCACCTTGAGTCAGTGTAGGAGACAGTCGTTGCTTCAAGGATGTTGATTGGTGTCGATGGATTAGTTGCCAGAGCCTCTGGGTTTTGCTAGTTTACAATTCTCCATTCATTACGTGTACCAGTGAGATATTACTTCATGATATGTTGCGGGTCTGTTGAATTTGATTGATGGATAGATACAGGGCGGGAAACAGGTCTCTCAACCCACCGAGTCCACGCTGACCAGCGATCGATCACCCGTTCACACTAGTTCTATGTCATCCCATTTTCACATCCACTCCTTGCATACCAAGGGCAATTTACAGAGGCCTATTAACCTACAAAGTCCCTTAAACACCAACATCATATCAGCCTCCACCACCACCCCTGGCAGCACATTCCGTTTATAGAATCCTGCCCAGCACATCTCCTTTAAACCGAAGCGCTTGCACCATAAACTATGCCCTGTCCCACTTACGCGATCTTGGCTCGCAAATTACGCCACCTCGTGGTCGCTTGAGGCTTAGAAGCGTGGGGCTGGTCCCGACATCGCGTGGGGCTCCGAAATTCCTGCAGGGCCGAAATCTTCGCGCGCCAACGGCCTGCCGGCACGCAGGCGCATTGCGGTCGTACGCAGCGTCTTGACAGCGTACGCCTAGCGCGTGGCGTTGCGTGATGACGTCACCGCCCGACGCTGTGCGACGCCCAAATTCATTCAGCCCGCCTCCTGCCCAGCTGATTGGTTATCATGACGTACTTAGCGCAAACTTCACGTGATCTCCGCTTCCGCCAAACGCTCGCAATCGTATGCAAGTGGGACACGCCCTTTAGTCTTTGATATTTTCACCCTCGGGGCAAGAAGATTTTGATTTCCACTCTATCTACATCTCTTATAATTTTATATACTTCCGCCAGGTCTCCCATCAACCTCCGAACCTCCAGAGAAATCAACCCAAGTCTGTCCAACCTCTGTTTCTGGCTGATACCCGCTAGTTCAGGCATCTTTCTGGACGACCTCTTACGCCTCTCCAAAGCCCCCAAGGCCTTCCGCTAATGGCGCTACGCTCCAGATTTGTTGATTTGTTTGAAAGATGTTGAGTTTCACACAGTTTTGCACTCTGAGAGTGGCGAATCTCTACAACTCTCTGCCACAGCGGGTAGTTGAGTGGCCACAGTTCATGTTTGGCTATACAGAAGAGGGAGTTAGATGTCAGCCCTTGTGGCTAAGGGGATCAGGGGGTATGGAGAGAAGGCAGGTACGGGATACTGAGTTGGATGATCAGCCATGACCATGTTGAGTGGCGGTGCAGGCTCGAAGGGCCGAATGGCCTACTCCTGCACCTAATTTCTATGTTTCTATGAGTTTGTCTCCCTGGCAACAGGCTCTAATTGCAAATTCAATTCACGCTGATTGAGCAGATGAGTGGATCTCAAAAGCCGAGCGCAAGTGGATTAGATTTGTGCAAAACTGTTAGGCAGCGACAAGTGGAGACTTGTGGCAGTGAGCTGCTCCAGATGGAGGAACTTTGGTGAAGATTCATCAGC
>NC_073410.1:1565000-1620000 GCF_028641065.1 Leucoraja erinaceus | reverse complement strand
CTCTCTCTCTCTCTCTCTCTCTCTCTCTCTCTCTCTGTCTCTCTCTCTCTCTCTCTCTCTCTCTCTCTCTCTCTCTCTCTCTCTCTCTCTCTCTCTCTCTCTCTCTCTCTCTGTCTCTCTCTCTCTCTCTCTCTCTCTCTCTCTCTCTCTCTCTCTCTCTCTCTCTCTCTCTCTCTGTCTCTCTCTCTCTCTCTCTCTCTCTCTCTCTCTCTCTCTCTCTCTCTCTTCTCTCTCTCTGTCTCTCTCTCTCTCTCTCTCTCTCTCTCTCTCTCTCTCTCTCTCTCTCTCTCTCTCTCTCTCTCTCTCTCTCTCTCTCTCTCTCTCTCTCTCTCTCTCTCTCTCTCTCTCTCTCTCTCTCTCTCTCTCTCTCTCTCTCTCTCTCTCTCTCTCTCTCTCTCTCTCTCTCTCTCTCTCTGTCTCTCTCTCTCTCTCTCTCTCTGTCTCTCTCTCTCTCTCTCTCTCTCTCTCTCTCTCTCTCTCTCTCTCTCTCTCTCTCTCTCTCTCTCTCTCTCTCTCTCTCTCTCTCTCTCTCTGTCTCTGTGTCTCTGTCTCTGTCTCTCTCTCTCTCTCTCTCTCTCTCTCTCTGTCTGTCTGTCTCTGTCTCTCTGTCTCTCTCTGTCTCTCTCTGTCTCTCTCTCTCTCTCTCTCTCTCTCTCTCTCTCTCTCTCTCTGTCTCTCTCTCTCTCTCTCTCTGTCTCTCTCTCTGTCTCTCTCTGTCTCTGTCTCTCTCTCTCTCTCTCTCTCTCTCTCTCTCTCTCTCTCTCTGTCCCTCTCTCTCTGTCTCTCTCTCTCTGTCTCTCTGTCTCTGGGGGTTTAGACCAAAGATCTTATAGTGAGCTTCGCTCTAAGATCTCGGGTTTAGACCAGCTCCAGATCACCGGTAAAGAGTTAACTGCCGGAGGGGGCGGGCAGGAGGGAGGTACTGTCAGCCTTGAACAGGAAACGTGTAGAGAGCAGCAGCTTGTACACTGCGAGGCTTTGCCGTCAACGAGGATGTGGCATTATTGGTGGGATTACCGGCTAACGTGGGCTCTGTGACCGCCTTGTACGTCTGTGTTTCCCGCACCTCCAGCGCCAGTGGAGTGGTCGTGTGGCTGTAGGGAGCTGTGGCTGCGGAGTTCAGGTGATCTCTCCCTCCCTCTCCTCCTCTCAGATTCAGATTCCGATTCAGATTCAATTTTAATCTCTCCCTCCTCTCCTCCTCCTCTCCCCCTCTCCCCCTCTCCCCTCCTCCCCTCCCCCTCTCACTCCCCGCACCCTCACCCTCCCCGTCTCCCCCCTCCCCTCTCCCCCCCCCCCCCTCTCCCCCCCCCCTCCCCCTCCTCTCCCTCCTCCTCTCCCTCTCCCCCTCCCTCTCCCCCTTCTTCTCTCCCTACCTCTCCCTCCCTTTCTCCTTCCCTCCCTCTCTCCCTCTCCTCTCTGCCTCCCTCCCTCTCCCCCTCTCTCCCTCCCTCCCCCCCTCCCTATCTCCCATCCTCTCACCTCTCCTCCTCCCTCCCCCCCCCCCCCCCCCTCCCTCCCCCCCTCCCCCCCCCCCCTCTCCCTCTCCCCCTCTCCCCTCCCCCTCTCCCTCTTCCCCTCTCCCTCTTCCTCCTCTCCCCCTCCTCCCCCTCCCCTCCCTCCTCTCCCCCCTCTCCCCCCCCCTCCTCTCCCTTCTCTCTCTCCCCTCTCTTTCTCTCTCACCCCTCCCCCCTCTCTCCCCCTCTCCCCCTCTCCCCCTCTCCCCCCTCCCTCCTCCCCCCTCTCTCCCCCTCTCTTGCCGCCGACTCCTCTCCACACACACACACACACACACACACCCCGGGGGAGATGAGATGCACAGACAGCTTGTAAACCCTGCTGTGCCTGATCCAGAGAGAGATCTGACAAAAGCATTACTGTTGCGACGTGGGGGTGGGTTGGGGGGTGTGTGGAGGGGGCACAGATTTATGGCTGAAAATGTTTGACTGCGTTGATTACAGGAGAGAAGGGGTCACATTGTGTTCCTCTTTAAACCAGCACCCAGCGGCTTTAAATGGAGCCTGAGCTTGTGGTGGGAGTGAGCGGCAGACACAGGAACACTTGCATTTAGGTAGCGACTTCAGGATGCTGTACATTTTGTCGGGGTTGCAGGAAGACTCGATGGGCCGAATGGCCTAAATCTGCTCCTATCGTGTATGAACAAAATGCTGGAGCAACTCAGCGGGACAGGCAGCATCACTGGAGAGAAGGAATGGGTGATGTTTCGGGTCGAGACCCTTCTTCTGACTGAGAGTCAGGGGAGGAGTCGCTGATCCCACTTACAAGTATTTGTTACCAGTGCTCATCACTAACGACCTGACCCACCTCGACCCCGTCCTGCCCCGTCCCACCCCACCCCGACCCCTCAGCTTCACCAGGAAGATGCAGGAAGAAACTGCAGATGGTGGACTCTCAGTCTGAAGAAGGGTCTCGCCCCAAAACATCACCCGTTCCTTCTCTCCAGAGATGCTGCCTGTCCCGCTGAGTTACTCCAGCATTTTGTGTCTATGTTGAGTTTGTGGGGTGTATGTTTGCCTGCGGCCCTTTTCTAATGGAAGATGTGGGCATGTGTTCCTGCCTGGTATTGCTGGAGGTGGCGATGATATCTGGCTTTGATTGAGTTGTCGTTGTGCATCTGGTTGCAAACTAAAGTCGTTTTATTGTAAATTGAATTGACATAAAGTTTACTCGCGCTTCTGTTGAACATCTACTCTGGTAAAGGAAGTAATGACAATGAACCACAGATGTTGGTTTCTACCAAGGAAAGACACAAAGTACTGGAGTAAATCAGCAGGTCAGGCAGCATCTCTGGAAGGTGACATTTCAGGTCAGACTGAAGAAGGGTCCCAACCCAAAACATCACCTATCATTGTGCTCCACAGATGCTGCCTGACCCGCTGAGTTATTCCAGCACTCTGTGAAACGTCACCTATCCATGTTCTCCACAGATGCTGCCTGACCCGCTGAGTTACTCCAGCACTCTGTGAAACGTCACCTATCCATGTTCTCCACAGATGCTGCCTGACCCGCTGAGTTACTCCAGCACTCTGTGTCTTAACACATTTATGAAGCTGGCGTTCTTGCCTTGGAATGCAGAATATCTGCTGCAGTGTGATGGTGAATGAAACATACAGATGGTGCGTGACTGCGAGTTATGGATCTGTCCACTGAGACCTGTCAGACAAACACTTGAGTTGTAGTGGTCTCTCCAGTAAAATAGAAGCAAAACTCCACAATTGATGCTGCTGTCTGACAGAGGCCATGGTTTAATGGAGGTTTATCGTAACATCGACCCAGTTACAGTGAAATGACTTTTTCTTTTTTTGCCTAGTGCAGTAAAAATCTTGATCTAAAGTACAAGAGTGTAGGAAAAGCAGATCATATAAAGGCAGTACACAGGATACACACATAATACTGTGTCCTTCAAGATCTTCAAACATTACTTAACTTGGTTGTAAAGGCCTGTGGTCAGATTATTAAAGATGGACTTTAGACCTTTGAGTGTGGAAACAGGCCCTTCGGCCCATTGAGTCCGTGCCGATCAGCAATCCCCTCCACATATACTAGTGCTATCCCTCACACTAGGGTCAATTTACCGTAGATAATTAACTTACAAACCTGTACGCCTTTGAATAGAAGAATAGAATAGTTCATTGTAACATGAACCATGTACAACAAAATTTAAAAATGTCAGCCAGTCAGTGCACCATTCAAACATTTCTAAAAGCTAAAGATACATACAAGATAAAATATTAAAAGATAAACAACTAAAATAAATATCATGAAAATAGCACCAGGCATAAACACCCAACCCTCCATCCTTCTGTCGATTTCACAGTGTACCCCAGTCCCTTAGTCTGTATCGCCCCTGCGTTCCTTGGCGGCTACATTTAGTGCTTTTATAGCAGTGGGGTAAAAACTGTTTTTTAGTCTGTTCGTCCTTGTCCTTGTAGATCTGTACCGTCTGCCTGACGGCAACAGTTCAAACAGGGGTTGTTGGAGTGTGGGGGGAAACCGGAGCACCCGGAGAAAACCCACGCAGGTCACGGGGAGAACGTGCAAACTCCGTGCAGACAGCACCGGCAGTCGGTATTGAGCCCGGGTCCCTGGCGCTGTGAGGCGGCAACTCTACTGTGCTGCCCCATCGTTTGGGAAGAGTTTGTCGCTGCGTTGAAGGGAATGGGAGCAGGAGTAGGCCACTCGGCCCCACCGGCCTGTCCCACCGTTCAATGCGAGCGTGCCTGATCTGCCCCAGAGCTACTTACCCCATGGCCAACGTGGCAGCCATTCTCGGCGGCACCTCTAGCCCCTCCTGATTGAACGCAACGTGAACACGGGCTGGATGGAAGGCTGAGCCGAGCCGGTGATGGACTGGGCTGTGTTCAACACTTTCTGCAGCTTCTGATGTTCAGTCCCACCCCCCCCCCACACATTCCAAAGACCAACAGCTGTGTAGGTCAACAAATGATTAGCCCCAAATGATGAAAACGTCAACACAGTTTTAGCTGAAGAGTTGGATGGTGAATAATTCCCTCCCTTGAGAAGCCCTGGGTGTTATTCACTCAGGTGTGGACGGGCCAACAGAGACAGGAGTGTTTAAGAAGGAACTGCAGATGCTGGAGAATCGAAGGTACAGAGAAACTCAGCGGGTGAGGCAGCATCTATGGAGCGAAGGAATAGGTGACGTTTCAGGTCGAGACCCGGAAGGGTCTCGACCCGAAACGTCACCTATTCCTTCGCTCCATAGATGCTTTCCTGGTCTCGACCAGAAACGTCACCTATTTCCTTCGTTCCATAGATGCTTTCCTGGTCTCGACCCGAAACGTCGCCTATTTCCTTCGCTCCATAGATGCTGCCTCACCCGCTGAGTTTCTCCAGCATTTTTGTCTACCTTCGATTTTCCAGCATCTGCAGTTCCTTCTTAAACAAGCTGCGTAGGTTAGTTGGGCTCGGTGTGTGTGTGTGTAAAAAATGTCTTCAGTGTGTGTAGCGGGGTGATCGCTGGTCGGCACGGGTTCAATGGGCCGAAGGGCCTTCTTCTGTGCTGTATCTCTAAACTAAACAAAGTGATTACATTACATTTTCGTTACATGTTCTGAGCCAGCCGCAAACCCCTTGGGAAGTGCAGAGGTTGGGAAATGTTGATATGTCCTAGATTGTGAAATGGAAAGTGTAGCATTGCTAATGGTTTAACTTTTCCTTGCTTCCCTGACAGCGAGCAGGCGATTTAGATCTTTGTGGGTAATTAGAGTTAAATAAGACTTGAGAGGCTGATGCTGTCAGTGGTTAAGGGTTGACAAAAGTGCTGGAGAAACTCAGCGGGTGCGGCAGCATCTATGGAGCGAAGGAAATAGGCAACGTTTCAGGCCAAAACCCTTCTTCAGACTGATGTTGGGTGAGGTGGGGAAGAGAAGAAAGGAAAAAGAAAGAGGAGGAGCCCGAGGGCTGAGGGAGAGCTGAGAAGGGGAGGAGACAACAAGGGCTACCGGAAATTGGAGAATTCAATGTTTATGCTGCTAGGGTGCAGACTGCCCAAGCGGAATATGAGGTGAAGGGTTAATGGTTGGTTACAGGGGTGGGGGGGGGAGTGCTACTGGAGCTACAAAGAGGCAGTGAAACTCACTCACTCAGTTCTGCAGGGCAGTGGTTTGACCCGCTGGCTACTGAGCATCCTTGTGATCGGGCACCAAGGGCCAGAGACAGAGGGTCAGCGGGTCACTGCTAGTGTCCTATGTTGATGAAAGCAAGGCCCGTGCACTGGGATTGTTCTCGTATGGAATTGAAGTGTGTGGTTACAGTTAAGGACAACACATGGAGTTCCCACTTGGTTTAGTTTATTGGCATGTGTACCGAGGTCCAGTTAAAGGCTTCCACCTCTCCTATCCATCCCCTATCACCATAGACCTCTCCTTCCCCTAACCTTCAGTTCCTGCCACTGCCCTTCCACTTGCTCCCCACCATCTATCCTCTCCTTCAGTTCAGAGATACAGCATGGAAACAGGCCCTTCGGCCCGAAACCTCACCTATCCCTTTCCCCGGTGTTGCTGCCTGTCCCGCTGAGTTACTCCAGCATGTTGTGCCTGTTCTGTGTCCCATTTGTCCTATGAATGGAAGTGAGGAACAAGAATGGGGGAGTGAGGAGTTGGCGAGATTTCGTGCTGAGTTGCCCCCTGGTTGATAATTGGTGAGATAGGCGTGTGCGTTGGTCAGTTGAATCTGTGTATCCGTGTGCACACGTCTGTACATGTGTGTGTATGCATGTTTATGCGTGCAACCTACACACGCGTGTTAATGCATTGCTACCCCTGTTTTTATCGGCTAAATGAGTTGCTTGTCTGTTGCCTCTCGCCCATTGATAGGGTCTGTTTCTCCCGCAACTATTGATGGGAGTCCGAGTTGGCTGCAGTCCAAGAAATAAGTGAACGGGAAAAAATACAGTCCTGAGAAAAAAAGTACTACTCTGGCAGGTTGTGGGAATTCTGTCCGTGTTTCATTTCAAGCTGCCAAAGGCCGAACATTTATTTCAATTTCCTTTTTTTTTTTTTTTTGTTGAAGCTTTTCTGCCTCGAGAAATCTTCTACAAGTCTGGGGAAGGGAATTGAACATCAAACACCGTGCTGAGTAGAGTACGGAGCTGGGCCCAGCCAGTGTTACTGGATGCCGGCATTGTTGGGAATGAGCGCTGCTAGCAGTGAGCAGTGTTGTCTAGGTCCAAGGGTCAAAGCCTGCCTTCGTTAATCCAGCGCATGACTTCACTGGGTTGGAATGTGCATAGTTAGTGTCAGTTTATACACTCCTTTCATGAGCTGGTCCCAGCTGTGCAGGAGTAGTGTTGCTGCTTTTCTATGTGGCAGTGCCTGTAGTCGGGCAGCAGCAGTTCCACTTGTGCAGAAGGATGTTTTCCTTTCCCTTCGTGAGTTTGTCTGCTGCAGCAGCGGAGACTTGAACTCGGCTTTGGGGGGGGGGGGAGGGGGGGGAATCTGCTTCTCTCTGATCCCTCCAACTGATACTTGGCCCGCACGTGAAGTTGGAACGAGTCAGCAGTGGCTGCGGTGAGTGGTGCTGTATTTGTGAGGATTATTTGTAAAACCATGCCATTCGCTGCTGGTCAGGGAGCCAGTTTGTGGCTTCATTCAGTGACCCATGGCTGACAGGTCAGTGAGCTGTGCTTGGACCCTGTTGACGTGGCTAAGTGTTTGCCCGTTTTGATTAATGGAGATCCGACAGTATTGTTCGACATTAATGCGGCTGCCACATGGAGTTCCGAGCTGCTACCCAATCCCACGGTCCCATTCCAAGCTCCCATTAACTCTTAGATAGACACAAAAAGCTGGAGTAACTCAGCGGGTGCAGGCAGCACTTCTGGAGAGAAGGAATAGGTGACGTTTTGGGTCGAAACCCTTCTTCAGACCATGACCCCTTCCTGAGTTGTGCGTGTGTTGTGCTGGACTTGTTAATCCCATTCACCCGCACTTCTGAAGGCACATTTATCATCTTGTTTAAGAAGGAACTGCAGATGCTGGAAAATCGAAGGTAGACAAAAATGCTGGAGAAACTCAGCGGGTGCAGCAGCATCTATGGAGCGAAGGAAATAGGCAACGTTTTGGGACGAAACCCAAAGGAAATAGGTAACGTTTCGGGCCGAAACCCGGAAGGGTTTCGACCCGAAACGTTGCCTATTTCCTTCGCTCCATAGATGCTGCTGCACCCGCTGAGTTTCTCCAGCATTTTTGTCTACGTTTATCATCTTGTGGACTTAGTGTTAACTGTGGCTTTGTGGCTCATGTTCTGCTTGAGTCAGTGGGCTGTGGGTTCAACTCCCACTTCAGATATCAGAAGAAGAGTCCTATTTCAGATATCAGAAGAGTCCTATCAGCCATGATCATATTGAATGGCGGTGCAGGCTCGAAGGGCCGAATGGCCTACTCCTGCACCTAATTTCTATGTTTCTATGTTTCTAAGAGTCTAGTCAGTACTGAGGTAGGTAGGTGTGCAGGGTTAGGGTTGCTGTCTTTAACATGAGACGTTATACAGAAGCTTTGTCCACCGTGACACCAGACGTTATTTAAATGGAAATAGGACTCCCCCCGCTTGTTCTGGCTAATATTTATGCATGGATATTACCAATACAAGACCTTTTGCAAACCTTTCATTCATTTGCTTTTTGTAACTCTCCATGCCTCTAGTTTCCAGCTCCCCGACTCTCAGTCTGAAGAAGGGTTGCCACCTGAAACGTCACCTATCCATGTTCTCCACAGATGCTGCCTGACCCGCTGAGTTACTCCAGCACTCTGTGAAACGTCACCTATCCATGTTCTCCACAGATGCTGCCTGACCCGCTGAGTTACTCCAGCACTCTGTGAAACGTCACCTACCCATGTTCTCCACAGATGCTGCCTGACCCGCTGAGTTACTCCCAGCACTCTGTGAAACGTCACCTACCCATGTTCTCCACAGATGCTGCCTGACCCACTGAGTTATGGTGCAGCAGCATCTATGGAGCTAAGGAAATAGGCAACTTTTCGGGCCGAAATCCTTCTGGAAATAGGCAACGTTGCCTATTTCCTTAGCTCCACACTCGGGAATACACTCAGCAATCCGCCATCATTAACACGGATAGACAACTGGTTAGCAGACACAAGAATGTAGATTATTATCTGAATGGTGTCAGATTAGGAAAAGGGGAGGTGCAACGAGACCTGGGTGTCCTTGTACATCAGTCACTGAAGGTAAACATTCAGGTACAGCAGGCAGTGAAGAAAGCTAATGACATGTTGGCCTTCATTGCAAGAGGATTTGAGTTTAGGTGTAATGAGTATTGTGTGCAGTTTTGGTCTCCTAATTTGAGGAAGGACATTCTTTCTATTGAGGGAGTGCAGCGTAGTTTCATCAGGTTAATTCCCAGGATGACGGGACTGACATATGAATAAAGAACGGGTCGACTGGGCTTGTATTCACTGGAATTTAGAAGGATGAGAGGGGTCCTTATAGCAAAATGTAAAATTGTTAATGGATTGGACAGGCTGAATGCAGGAAAAATATTCCTGATGTTGGGGGAGCCCAGAACCAGGGGTCACAGTTTAAGAATAAGGGGTAGGCCATTTGGGACTGAGAATTGGGTTGTGAATCTGTGGAATTCTCTGCCACAGAAGGCAGTGGAGGCCAATTCACTGGATGTTTTCAAGAGAGAGTTAGATCGAGCTCTTGAGGCTAAAGGAATCTAGTGAGATGGGGAGAAAGCAGGAACGGGGTACTGATTTTGGATGATCATATTGAATGGCGGTGTTGGCTCGAAGGGCCGACTGGCCTACTGCTGCACCTATTGTCTATGTTTCTATCATTTCCCCGTCCAAATGCTTCATCTTTTGACCTTTCCTCACTTGCCAAGTGCTATTCTGGACATGACAATGCGCCCTGTTCAGTACAGTATTCAAGAGGGGCCATTGTACAGTCCCTGCTGCTGCAGCTGCCCTGTTTCCATGCTCATACTTGACTGGAGCTGAGTGGGAAACACAGCAGGAGCAAGGCGAGATACACAGTGTTTGTCAGTCAACGAGCAGAATGTTATCGGCGAGTGTGATGCTCCTCTCATGGCAATGTAATTCTGATGGTTATCTCATTGTACGTTGCATAAACATGGATTTGACGGTGGTGAGAAGCAGAGGTTTTCATTACAGATGTATTCTCAGCTGTAATAGAATGCAGCTCTGCTGAATGCAGTTATCCTGTAGTTGAAATCACACTAGGCATGTCGGATAAAGGTGTCTCTGCATGCCCGTGAACAGTCAGTGTGGTGATCAGATTAGGATCGGATTTAAAGTCAGTTCAGTTATCAGCTGGTTCAGGATCAGTCGGGCATTTGTGTTAGTGAATGTAAGCGCGGCACAGTGGCGCAGTGGTGGAGTTGCTGCCTCGCAGCATCAGAGACCCGGGTTCGATCCTGACTACGGGTGCTGTCTGTACGGAGTTTGCACGTTCTCCCCGTGACCTGCGTGGGTTTTCTCCGAGATCTTTGGTTTCCTTCCACACTCCAAAGACGTGCAGGTTTATAGGTTAATTGAAGGTACACAAAAGTGCTGGAGAAACTCAGCGGGTGCAGCAGCATCTGTAGGTTAATCTATAGGTTAATTGGCTTGGTGTTTGTGTAAAAACCGCTCCTAGTGTGTGTGGTAGGATTGGTGTACGGGGGTTAGCATGGACTCAGTGGGCCGAAGGGCCTGTTTCCGTGCTGTGTCTCTAAACTAAATCTAAAACTAATTCTGACCCAGTGTTTCTACAACATGCACTAAATGCCATAAATTGTGTTCTTGTACATGTTTGGGTTCATTATTGTCGCGGGTAATGAAGTACAGGGAGAATCCGATAATGCCATGCATGAGTACAACCCCGCCAGACACATACATTAGACAGAGCAAGAGAAGGAAAACAGAACGCAGGATATAGTTCCTAAGCGCTGGAGCGCCAACGGTTCTAGAGAAAAAGATCCATGGTCCACAAGGATGTAAGTTGGAAGACCGGGACTATCTCCAAGTTTATGTGAGGACTGTTCAGTAGTCTGATTTACAAGTTTTCAGTTCAGGCGTATTGAAGAGAGATTTAGATAGAGCTCTTGGGGCTAATGGCCCTGTCCCACTGTACGAGTTCATTCCAAGAGCTCTCCCGAGTTTCTCCTGATTCGAACTCGGAGATTTACGGTAATGGCCACTCGTCGGTACTCGGTGCTCTCGTGGACATTTATCGACATGTTGAAAAATCTTCACGAACTTACCTTCCGTTAGCGAGTCTTCCAGAGTACCTGCCGTTAGCGTTATGAGCCGCTAAGAGGCGTCCCCGAGCTCCGACGTACCCGCTACGTTCATTCTCCGTGCTTACCATGAGTTCGATTATTTTTTTTTAACTCGGGAGAGCTCTTGGAATGAACTCGTACCGTGGGACAGGGCCATTTGGGAATCTAGGGATATGGGGAGAAAGCAAAAATAGGGTACTGAATTTGGGTGATCAGCTATGATCATATTGAATGGCGGTGCTAACTCGAAGGGCCGAATGGCCGCCTCCTGCACCTTTTGTCTATGTTTCACAATAATGCATAGGGATGTTTATTTTGCGAGGTGGATGGGAGGGAGGAGGGGGGAGTTGGCACGTGCTGTATTTAGAGGGGGGCATGTGCGCTAATGGTGTTACGTGGCAATGAATGCCTGCTGACACATCCATGGTTTACCTTCAAAGAGATTTGTCCACGCCCTCTGCTTTTCCCCTTCACCCTCCTACCATAAGGCAGGGGACCTTGGTGTCATCTCCTGTTGATGGATCAGATATGGAAACATGGGTAGGTCCTCTTGCCTGGTGTGGCCTACTGCCCAGTCCTATATTACAATGTAGCTCGCTGGCCAATTTAGTCCCTCTGCTCGGCTCCACTGCAGAGTTCAGAACCTTGGATTACACAGGGGCGTTTGAGAATATTGCTCTCCCAGCCATCCCTGGAGATATCTCAGCAATTTGTGCTGCAACCAGTTCCTTCCTCAAAGTAAAGAAGGTAGAATCAGGAGGAGGTCTCCTGCCCCACCAGCGAATATCGTCTGGCAGTTAGACCATGGTTGATCTGTGTCGGAGCTCCATTTTCTTCCATAGCACGCCTGGGCTAGACCCATTGTCCCATTGTCCATGTACCCGGCCAAGTGTCTCTTGGATATTAGAGGTAGACATGCTGGAGTAACTCAGCGGGACAGGCAGCATCTCTGGAGAGAATGAAAGGGCAACAGTTCAGGTCAAGCCCCTTCTACACACTGATTATTGGTTAGCATGGGCAAGTTGGGCTGAAGGGCCTGGATGTCTCTATGACTCGATGATGAAGCTCGATGAAGTGGATGTGTCTTTGGCCCAAAACCATGAAGTGACTCAGCCGTTACTTCAGGCACCTAATTCCTCCGGCAACCAGTTCCTGACTGCATTCATCAGATCAGAGCTGGCGGTACAAAAGCTTTGCCGATCACAGTCATTAACAGGTTGCGGAAGATAGTCTGGCACAGTTTCTGTCGTTAAATCCCCTTGGGCACCCAGCAGCTGTTCTCAGTACAATGATCGACCCCAGGTGGATGCTGTTTACACCGCACGAATTGTGAAAGGCTTGGACAGAGTGGATGCGGAGAGGATGTTTCCACTAGTGGGAGAGTCTAGGACCAGAGGCCACAGCCTCAGAATTAAAGGACTTCCTTTTGGAAGGAGATGAAGAGGAATTTCTTTAGTCAGAGGGTGCTGAATCTGTGGAATTCATTGCCACAGACGGCTGTGGAGGCCAAGTCAGTGGATATTTTTAAGGCAGAGATAGATAGATTCTTGATTAGTATGGGTGTCAGGGGTTATGGGGAGAAGGCAGGAGAATGGGGTTGCGAGGGAGAGATAGATCAGCCATGATTGAATGGCGGAGTAGACTGGATGGGCCGAATGGCCTAATGAACATGACCTTGCTGCTCAGGCTGTGTTTGGGAAACGTTCAATGCAATTGTTCCTCCTCCTCTAGATGGCCTGGCTGCACATGTGCCTTTGCAAAGCTAAACATTTATTTTACACAAGAGAGGTTGTTACGGTTGCACAGCTGGTTGAGTTGTCTACCTTACTGCACCAGAGTCCCGGGCTCCATCCTGACTACGGGCGCTGTCTGTACGGAGTTTGCACGTTCTCCCTGTGACCAGCGTGGGTTTCCTCCGAGATCTTCGGTTTCCCCCCACACTCCAAAGACGTGCAGGTTAATTGCCTTGGTATAAATGTAAAATTGTCCATAGTGATTGTAGAATAGTGTTCGCGTGAGGTGATCGCAGGTTGGCACGGACTTGGTGGGCCGAAGGTCCTGTTTCTGCGCTGTATCTCTGAACTAAATGAAACAAAACAATTTTGGGTCTCCTAATTACTGCAATATTCTCTCCCAGCCTGCAAGTACTGTCTGGCTTTCATAGCAAGAGGATTTGAGTATAGGAGCAGGGAGGTTCTACTGCAGTTGTACAGGGTCTTGGTGAGACCACACCTGGAGTATTGCGTACAGTTTTGGTCTCCAAATCTCTGAGGAAGGACATTATTGCCATAGAGGGAGTGCAGAGAAGGTTCACCAGACTGATTCCTGGGATGTCAGGACTGTCTTATGAAGAAAGACTGGATAGACTTGGTTTATACTCTCTAGAATTTAGGAGATTGAGAGGGGATCTTATAGAAACTTACAAAATTCTTAAGGGGTTGGACAGGCTAGATGCAGGAAGATTGTTCCCGATGTTGGGGAAGTCCAGAACAAGGGGTCACAGCTTAAGGATAAGGGGGAAATCCTTTAAAACCGAGATGAGAAGAACTTTTTTCACACAGAGAGTGGTGAATCTCTGGAACTCTCTGCCACAGAAGGTAGTTGAGGCCACAGTTCATTGGCTATATTTAAGAGGGAGTTAGATGTGGCCCTTGTGGCTAAGGGGATCAGGGGGTATGGAGAGAAGGCAGGTACGGGATACTGAGTTGGATGATCAGCCATAATCATATTGAATGGCGGTGCAGGCTCGAAGGGCCGAATGGCCTACTCCTGCACCTAATTTCTATGTTTCTATGTTTATGTTTCTAAATGAAACAAAACAATTTTGGGTCTCCTAATTACTGCAATATTCTCTCCCAGCCTGCAAGTACTGTCTGAACACCATAAAATGATCCACCTTGTCAAAAGTCCCTCCTGTTCACCAGTGTGGAAACAATCAGCATCTAATTGGCATTTGCCAAGCAGTCTCTGTTTCCTCCCTCCACCCACTCTATTTTCTTTCTGCTCCCTGGTTTGTTTGTCATGTACTTTACCAATTCCGTAGTTGGCGAATCCTCGACCAGGAGTGGGGGGGTGGAGAAAAAAAGTCACGAGTGTTCTATTCTCCTCCGCTCAGTACTCAGCGAACAAGTCTGGTGTAATCCATTAACTGCTTACTGGACTGATGGACCCTTTGTGTCAAAGATAATTCATAGGTGTCAGTTTTCCAAGTGAGTTTCACACTAGACCTGATATATTCATGACTGCTTTCCCACATCTCTCGCTTAACATTTGAAAAGAGCTGTTGGGTTGAAAATACATTTGTCATGTTCTTTGGCAATGGGCGGTTTAAAGAAAAAGATTTATATTTCTGTTACCGCTTTCATCTGCATTTCGGGACCGTGATTTTTAAGCCTCCGAGATAAATTTGAAAACTTTTTCTCTTCCTATTTCTGACATGATCTCTCCGTTGTCGGATGTTGGGTGGGTCTGATGACTGACTTTATCGCTGATGGGCCAGGTCGGTGAATAGCTTTGGAAGGAACTGCAGATGCTGGTTTAAACCGAAGATAGACACTGGAAAATGCTGGAGTAACTCAGCGGGCCAGGCAGCAACTCTGGAGAGATGGAATGGGTGATGTTTTGGGTCGAGACCCTTCTTTAGACTTCAGAGTATGAAGAAAGGTCTCGACCCAGAACGTTACCCATTCCTTTTCTCCAGAGATGCTGCCTGTCCCGCTGAGTTACTCCAGCATTTTGGGTCTATCTTCGGTGAACAGTTTGTAAGGTGCTAACTCCTATGTATGTTGGGTTGGAAAAAGATCCTGGGGTTGGCTTGCTTATCCTTCCAGTGCATCGTAAGGATCATACAGAGACAACACAGGGCTCTTTTTGGGGGTAAAACAGGTGCTGGAGGTGTCCAAGACGTTTTGTTAGCTACTGAATATGGATGATCAGCCATGATCACAGTGAATGTCGGTGCTGGCTCGAAGGGCTGAATGGCCTCCTCCTGCACCTATTGTCTATTGTCTACTGCGATTGTCTGATTATTTTATACAGTTGCCGTCTGAGCTCAGTTTATGTAACAATGGACGCAAGATTCTGTTTGTTCTCAGTCAACTAACATAGGAGCAAATTATGATAGTGCTCAAAGATGAAAAACGGGTTATTTGGATATAAACAGCATCATCCTTCTTGGAAAGTAAGTGTGTAGTTGTCTAAGTCGAGTGGTCCAGTGCAGATGCTGCAGGTGTAAGGTTAGGTCTATTTCCATGGGCTCTGCCCTCTTCACAATGTGTGATGGGATTAGAAACCTCCAGCTTTTCCCAGCTTCACATCTGGAAGGACAATGGGAGCGTTTCATTAACGTCGGGAGGCGGAGGTGAAGGGTGCAGTTACATCACAATGGAGACCTCACCCATTCACTTCAGCTACAGTCTTCTTCTTCCGGATCCTTGTGCTATCTAGTGGCTCGCCACTGCTGTACACATCGTTGTGCTATTGGGGTGTGAAGTGCGAGGTCTACAGTTGTACATGGATTATCCAGCAATGGGAATTGCAGTAGGTGTTGCATTGTCTGTGTCTGCCACAGGTGGATGTAGCCTAGATGTAGCCCCGTTTGTGCATTGTCACCCTTGACTGCCCGACCCCGGTTTAGAAACATAGAAACATAGAAACATAGAAATTAGGTGCAGGAGTAGGCCATTCGGCCCTTCAAGCCTGCACCGCCATTCAATATGATCATGGCTGATCATCCAACTCAGTATCCTGTACCTGCCTTCTCTCCATACCCCCTGATCCCGTTGGCCACAAGGGCCACATCTAACTCCCTCTTAAATATAGCCAATGAACTGGCCTCAACTACCCTCTGCGGCAGAGAGTTCCAGAGATTCACCACTCTCTGTGTGAAAAAAGTTCTTCTCATCTCGGTTTTAAAGGATTTCCCCCTTATCCTTAAGCCGTGACCCCTTGTCCTGGACTTCCCCAACATCGGGAACAATCTTCCTGCATCTAGCCTGTCCAACCCCTTAAGAATTTTGTAAGTTTCTATAAGCCATTCTATAAGTTTGCAGTCAGTTGAGACCTCTCCAGTTCAGACAGTGTGCACCAGCTACAGTGAAAGCCTTGTGTTGCTTACTATCTAATCAGATCAGGTAATACGACACAAAAACGCAATCCTTCTGAATGTTGTAGTGGGCAGGGCAGTGCTCTGCATACCGCCAACTTGGACAATTTTACATTTATACCAAGCAAAGTAACCTACAAACCTTCACGTCTTTGGAGCGTGGGAGGAAACCGAAGATCTCGGAGAAAACCCACGCAGGTCACGGGGAGAACGGACAAACTCCGTACAGACAGCACCCGTAGTCGGGATCGAACCCGGGTCTCTGGTGCTGCATTTTGCAGTAAGACAGCGACTCTACCGCTGCGCCACCGTGACCAATCAGGCCAAACTCAAGTAAAATAGGTAGCGCAAAGGAGAAGATATAGAAATGCCAGAGATGCTGCCTGACCCGCTGAGTTACTCCAGCATTGTGTGTGTATTTTAGGTGTAAACCAGCATCTGCAGTTGTTTCCTACACACTAATGGTTTTAGAGTTCTACCAAATCTAGAGTTGCATCATCAGCAGGCCATTCTGCCCATCTAACCCATTGCCGTGTTTATTCTCCACCAAAGTCTACACCCATTCCTCCATCACCCAATCCGTAGCCTCTCCATTGAGATGTTTCTGCCCTCTCTACCACCGCCCCTCAACGTTAATGAAACACTGCCAAAGTCCCACATCTGCAGCTGGGAATAGCTAGGGTGTTGTGGTGGGAAGGGCCCATGGAATCCCAAATCCATCTACTTTCCATGTCCGCGACCCTCCAGCAGTGTGTGACCTCCAGGATCCTTTGTCCTTCTGTTCCCTCGACGTGCTTGGCATGCTGACATGACACTACAAATGCCAATCACAGCGCTGGGTCTCCTCAACTGGGAGACCACCGGGTTTTGTGTTTTGCCAATTAATTATCAGCTAGACGAGCTGAAATGTGACAACTGTACTAATGAAGCTTGGATGCCAGTAAATAGACCCAGGACTTTTGCCTCCATCACAGTGAGGAGATGCTGGGTGGACTCACTGTGGTGGATGTTAATGTGTGCTTATTGTTGTTTTATTGTATGGTATTATATGTATGACTGCTGCAATTTCGTTCAGACTTCGGTCTGAATGACAATAAAAGGCTATCTATCTATCTATCTATCTATCTATCTATCTATCTATCTATCTATCTATCGGATGCCAAGGCTCAAATCAATGATATTTAAATGCTCCACAATCCAATGTCAGGTATTGGAGGGCTGTCAGTTCATCTGCATTGAGGTGACCAGTGTATTCTTGCTGAGGTGTGGTGGCCAGAATAGAAATCAGACATGGAAAGAAAGTGTTTTTAACCAAAGTAAAGGCATGGCCATCCAAGTTGGCTGAGGAGTTTGCAACACGACAGTCGTCGATGTCCACCTGGAGCGGTCAGTCATAGAGCATGGAAACAGGCCCTTCGGCCCAACTTATCCAAGTTACCCACCAGAACTAGTCCCAGTTGGTCATGTGCGGCCTATATTCTAGTTTGAAGAAAGGTCCCGACCCAAAAGGTCATCTGTCCATGTTCTCCAGAGTTGCTGCCTGGCCAGCTGAATGACTCCAACACTTTGGGGTGTGTAGTTACTGGAAGCTTGAGGTTGTCCTTGAGTACAGGTCACAGGTGGCCCGTGATGCAGTTGCCTGGTCTATGCTCCAACGTAGAGGAGGATGTATTGTGGCCACTGAATGTCGAGGACCAGGTTGTAGGAGATGCAGATACATCCAGTTGCAACTCTCCTTCACACTCTTTCCCCAGCCCCCTCCATTATGTGGAGAGGCCAAAAGCAAACTGGAAGAACTATGTCTCATATTCCACGAACACATGGTGTGAAAGTTGTTGTCCAACTTCAGGTATCCCCCACCACTGGGCTCCCCCCCCCACACACACACACTCACCTGGCCATCTAGTTTTCTTCTCTGAAGAAATATCTTGACCGAAACTGTCGCCTATCCATGTTCTCCACAGATGCTGCCTGACCCGCTGAGTTACACCAGCACTCTGTGAAACGTCACCTATCCATGTTCTCCACAGATGCTGCCTGACCCGCTGAGTTATGGTGCAGCAGCATCTATGGAGCTAAGGAAATAGGCAACTTTTCGGGCCGAAATCCTTCTGGAAATAGGCAACGTTTCGGGCCGAAACCCTTACGGGTTTCGGCCCGAAACGTTGCCTATTTCCTTAGCTCCATAGATGCTGCCTGACCCGCTGAGTTACTCCAGCACTCTGTGAAACGTCACCTATCCATGTTCTCCGCAGATGCTGCCTGACCCGCTGAGTTACTCCAACACTCTGTGAAACGTCACCTATCCATGTTCTCCACAGATGCTGCCTGACCCGCTGAGTTACTCCAGCACTCTGTGAAACGTCACCTATCCATTGGTGCTGGCCACTGCCCCATGGAGTTGTGGATTGGAAGAACCTTTCCACAAAGGGCGCAGGGTGTGGCAGTTTCTCTGCCCTGTATTGACAACATAAGCTTTTCACGGTACCTCGGCACACGTGACAAAGTGAAGTGATGTCAGGAGTTGCAGTGTGGGTCTGGACTGGCTACTGTTGAGGTGGTTTACTGCATGTCACACCTCCTCTGGCCCAGACAGCGAGCCAGACTGTGGGAAGGGATGGGTTTGTGCTCATGTTACGCCTTGTCTGCGACAGCTGTTGCCTTTGTCCCACTGTTGTACGCCATTCCTCACGCATGGCTGGCCCTTTGTGTATCGTGTAGCGCCGAGCGGCTTCTGATTAACGTTCCTAACTCTCTTGTTGGGCTTGCTGATTTGTCTGCGTTGTGTACAGTTGGGAAAGCAGAATACCTTCAACTCTGACAGCTAATATTATCATCTTAATCACCGCACCTTGCCACGGTGATGCTGTCTATGTTTTTACCCGTGACATGTTACAATCTACACCTAGATGAACAGGACAGACAATTTGTGATATTTGCTGTTATATTCCTGTGAATGGTAAGATCCAGCAATGTAAGTTGCCTCTACGGAAATTCTTTAGACTTTAGAGGGTCAGTCTGAAGTCTGACCTATTCCTTCGCTCCATAGATGCTGCCTCACCCACTGAGTTGCTCCAGCATTTTTGTCTACCTTCGATTTTTCCAGCATCTGCAGTTCTTTCTTATACTAGACAGTTCTTTGGCCCACCGAGTTCCCGCCGACCAGCGATCACCCCGTACACTAGCATCATTCTACAGATAATGGTTATATTTTATATCCATTATCTAGTTTATCAACTTCATTAAGGGATCAAGCTTCTTCCTCATAGCTCCAGCAACCCAAGTTGGATCCTGACCTCTGGATGCTGTCTGTGCAGAGTTTGCATGTTCCCTTGGTAACAGTGTGGGTGTTCCCTAGGTACCTTTGATTGATCCCGCTTCTTCCCGCAGGCTATAAGACTGTTAAATGGACTTTGCCCCCGCCAAAGTATCGCGCACCAACCACCAACCTGGACACACTGCAGCAGAGCCACTGTTGTGCCACTGCCGATCGGAACGCCTGTTGAATGTTTAGTAGAGTGTTAAATTTGTTCATGATATATGTATTTTTATTTCTATTTATTTTTAATGCACACCGAATGGACACTGGTTGAGCAACGTTTTTTTGTTTCCTCTGGGTATGTGAATACTCAGGAAATGACAATAAAGATATACAATACAATACAATACAATCATAGGTATTAGGATTGATAGAAAATAGGTGCAGGAGTAGGCCATTCGGCCCTTCGAGCCATTCAATATGATCATGGCTGATCATCCAGAATCAGTACCCCGTTCCTGCTTTCTCCCCATATCCCGTGATTCCGTTAGCCCTAAGAACTAAATCTAATTCTCCCTGGAAAACATCCAGTGAATTGGCCTCCACTGCCTTCTGTGGCAGAGAATTCCACAGATTCATAACTGATTAGTATTGGTGTCAGGGATTATGGGGGAAAGGGCTTGAGAGGGAAAGATCGATCAGCTGTGATTGAATGGCGAAGTAGACTTATAAGTTTATGTGATAGGAGCAGAATTAGGCCATTCGGCCCATCAAGCCTACTCCACCATTCAATCATGGCTGATCGACTTTTCCCTCAAGCCCATTCTCCTGCCTTCTCCCCATAACCGCTGACACCCGTACTAATCAAGAATCTATCTATCTATTGCCATAAAAATATCTATTGCCTTCTGTGGCAAAGAATTCCACAGAGTCACCACCCTCTGACTAAAGAAATTATTTCTCATCTGCTTCCTAGGAACATCTTTTAATTCTGAGGCTGTGACCTCTGGGCCCAGACTCTCCCACTAGTGGAAACTTCCTCTCCGCATCCTCTCTATCCAAACCTTTCAGTTGATGGGCCGAATGGCCTAATTCTGCTGCTACAACTTAGGAACTCCTCTGGTTGACTCCCACGACCCAAAGATGTGCAGGTTGAGAGTTGAGAGGTTGGTATGTCAGGACTTTCATATGAAGAAAGACTGGAAAGACTCAGCTTGTACTCGCTAGAATTTAGCAGATTGAGGGGGGATCTTATAGAAACTTACAAAAATTTTAAGTGGTTGGACAGGCTAGATGCAGGAAGATTGTTCCCGATGTTGGGGAAGTCCAGAACAACGGGTCACACAGTTTAAGGATAAGGGGAAAGTCTTTTAGGACCGAGATGAGAAAAACATTTTTCACACAGAGAGTGGTGAATCTGTGAAACTCTCTGCCACAGAAGGTAGTTGAGGCCACAGTTCATTGGCTATATTTAAGAGGGAGTTAGATGTGGCCCTTGTGGCTAAAGGGATCAGGGGGTATGGAGAGAAGGCAGGGATGGGATACTGAGTTGGATGATCAGCCATGATCATATTGAATGGCGGTGTAGTGTAGGCTCGAAGGGCCGAATGGCCTCTACTCCTGCACCTAATTTCTATGTTTCTATGTCTAGGATACTGAGTTGGATGATCAGCCATGATCATATTGAATGGCCGTGCAGGCTCGAAGGGCCGAATGGCCTCTACTCCTGCACCTATTTTCTATGTTTGTATGTTTAAGTTGTCTGCTACAAATTGCGTCAAGCTTAGAGGTAAATCTAGGGGACTTTGATGGAAACGTATGGAGAATGAAATTGTTCAGCTTGAACTAAGTGGGCGGATGGGCCTGTTTCTGTACGCCGTGACTCAGTGCTGGAAAGTCCCCTTTGTGTTAACGTTAACGGATGCCCGTTGCTGAACCTCGACATGCCCGACAGAGAAACCACCTCGGCAAACTAATTACTTCCAAACTCTAGCCTGACAAAAAAAACACCTAAAGCCCATAATTATACCTCTGATGCATGAATGAGACAACAACCTGAGGCAACACTCTCTCCGTAACCAAACCCAGAGAGATTTGCCCCACCGACCCTCCATCTGCTGTGCCCCTGTCATCACTAATTTGGCTGAGGGGAGAGTGGAGGAGGAGGGGAGAGAATCTGAGGGGGCAAAATGACACGGAAGTATCCTTTCATTTTGAGCTGCCGCGTATACATGTAGTCAGACACGTCCAAGAACTGCCAATGCTGGTTTATGGGGGGGGGGTGGGGGGGGGGGGCTGGGGGGGGAGGCAAAAAGTGCTGGAGTAACTCAACGGGTCAGGCAGCATCTATGGAGATCATGGATAGGTGACGTTTCACAGAGTGCTGGAGTAACTCAGCAGGTCAGGCAGCATCTGTGGAGCTAAGGAAATAGGCAACGTTTCGGGCCGAAACCCGTAAGGGTTTCGCCCCGAAACGTTGCCTATTTCCAGAAGGATTTCGGCCCGAAACGTTGCCTATTTCCAGAAGGATTTCGGCCTAAAACGTTGCCTATTTCCAGAAGGATTTCGGCCCGAAACTATTTTGCCTATTTCCAGAAGGATTTCGGCCCGAAACTGTTGCCTATTTCCAGAAGGATTTAGGCCCGAAAAGTTGCCTATTTCCTTAGCTCCATAGATGCTGCTGCACCACAACTCAGCGGGTCAGGCAGCATCTGTGGAGAACATGGATAGGTGACGTTTCACAGAGTGCTGGAGTAACTCAGCGATTTCGGCCAGGCAGCATCTTTCGGGAGAACATGGAAGGATTTCGGCCCGAAAGGTGACGTTTCACTTAGCTCCCGGAGTGCTGGAGTAACTCAGCGGGTCAGGCAGCATCTGTGGAGAACATGGATAGGTGACGTTTCACAGAGTGCTGGAGTAACTCAGCGGGACGGGCAGCATCTGTGGAGAACATGGATAGGTGACGTTGAAAAGTTGGAGGGTTTCGACCCGAAACATCATCAATCCTCATCCTCCAGAGATGCTGCCTGACTCGCTGGTTACTTGGTGTCTTTCTTGTATATTTTAAGTTTATCTACTGTAAGTGAATATTTCCAAGTTAACCTTGATCATCAGCGTTGTGGTGTCCTCTGCGATCTTCAGCCTTCCCTGGTGCCTATGTTGCCTCTGATGTTCCTGAGGGCGGTGTATCTCGAATCATCTGATGAAATCTTACCTAATAATCTCTAACCCAAACCTCAATAAGAAAACCAGAGTAACTGGTTGATCGTTGCTTTTGTGGTTTGTGTGACCTTGCTGTCTTCCAAATGGCTGCTGCACCTTCTCCATTGTAGAGACAACATAGAAACATAGAAATTAGGTGCAGGAGTAGGCCATTCGGCCCTTCGAGCCTGCACCGCCATTCAATATGATCATGGCTGATCATCCAACTCAGTATCCCGTACATGCCTTCTCTCCATACCCTCTAATCCCCTTAGCCACAAGGGCCACATCTAACTCCCTCTTAAATATAGCCAATGAACTGGCCTCAACTACCCTCTGCGGCAGAGAGTTCCAGAGATTCACCACTCTCTGTGTGAAAAAAGTTCTTCTCATCTCGGTTTTAAAGGATTTCCCCCTTATCCTTAAGCTGTGACCCCTTGTCCTGGACTTCCCCAACATCGGGAGCAATCTTCCTGCATCTAGCCTGTCCAACCCCTTAAGAATTTTGTAAGTTTCTATAAGATCCCCTCTCAATCTCCTAAATTCTAGAGAGTATAAACCAGTCTTTCTTCATACAACATTTCAGAAGTAGAGACGCAAGGAACTGCAGATGCTGGCATCTTGAGCAAAAAACAAAGTGCTGGAGGATCTCAGCGGGCCAGGCAGTATCTGCGGAGGGAATACATGGCAACGTTTCGGGTCGGGATGCTTGAGCAGCCCCAGTGCAAAATGTCACCTATACATTCCCTCCACAGATGATGCATATTTGCGTAGCTCTTTGAGGGATTCTGTAACCAGGAAGGATGAGAGAGAAAGACGTGTCTTTCAGCCTTCCTTTTAACTTAGTTTAGAAATACAGCATTGAAACGGCCCTTTGGCCCAACGAGACCGCACCGTTCCCACACACAAACACTATCCTACACACACTAGGGACAATTTACATTTTTACCAAGCCAAGTAACCTACAAACCTGCACGTCTTTGGAGTGCGGGAGGAAAGGGGAGCAAACGCACGTGGTCACGGGGAGAACGTACAAACTCCGTACAGACAACACTCGTAGTCAGGATCGAACCCGGGTCTTTGGCGCTGTGAGGCAGCAACTCTACCTCTGTGCCGCCCAAGTTGCTGTTCCTTCCGTTTGTTATTTAAATATTAGTACATAATTTAAACACATTAGTTTGACTTTTCATCTGTTTATTTTCAGGGAAGTTAATCTTTTCCTAACGGATGAGAAGTCCTGGGTTATTAAGGCAGGTCTGGTCCTTGGGCAAACAAGTGCTCTGCCTTCATTCTGCTCCACTGTGGGCAACTGAAGGTCGAGCCTGTACACCAACAAGTTCCCATCTGCCCACTGATTCAGGATGACAACACATTTGATGAGGGTACAGAGAAGGCAACTCTCTGGAGAAGTAAGAAGTAAGAATCAGGAAACATTTAAATTTGAAGTCCACTTGATCAGAAATTGAAGCTACGAGGCCTCTTCTTCTTCTTGCGTATGGCATGCACAGCCTAAAGTTGTAGGACAACTTGTTCTATCTGATCTTATCTGATTGTGCAACGCTGGGTTGATTGCATTCATTGAAACAGCATGGACCACCCCTTAATGGTGTATAAAATCATGTGAGGAAAATAGATAGTGATTGCAGAGTCTATTTCCCCCCCAAGGTCGGTGAATTAGACATAGGCTTAAGGTGAGAGGGAAAGAATTAACAGGAACACTGGTCAACTTTTTAACGCAGAACGTGGTGGGTTTATGAAGCAAGCTGTCAGGGGGACGTCTTTGAGGCAGGTATAATAACATATAAAAAAACATTTGGACAGGTACATGGATAAGAATAGTTTCCAGCGATGTGGACCACAAGCAGGCTAAGGTCACGGTGAGAAAGCAGGAGAAAATACATCAGCCATGATTGAATGGTAGGGTAGACGTGATGGGCCGAACGGCCTAATTCTGCTTCTGTGTCTCATGAGTGTTTGTACCTGGTGGTGGCAGCAGCACGAGTGTTACGATGTTATTTGGGCGAATGGGCAGATAGACGATGGGGGAATATGGATCACACCGAGGGTCAACTTGGCATCAGTACAAACATTGTGGGCCGAATGGCCTGTACCTGTGTTGTACAGCGATCCCCGTACACTAACGCTGTCCGACACGCACTCGGGACAATTTACCATTTTTACCGAAGCAAATTAGCCTACGGACCTGTGGAGTGTGGGCGGAAACCGGAGCACCCGGAGAAAACCCACGCGTTTACAGGGAGAACCTGCGAACTCCGTACAGGCAGCACCCGTGGTCAGGATCGAACCCGGGTCTCTGGCGCTGTGAGGCAGCAACTCTACCGCTGTGCCACCGCGCTATAATGAGGAGAGTGATTCTAACCAAATCATTGCCATTGCTGGAACCATCATTGAGGTGTTCTAAACCAACAACTTTCATTACGGTTTTATTTTTTAAGTAACTAGATATACTAATTTTGGGTTGGATACTTATTTAAATACTCGTAAAAATCTGACTTGTTTAATTCACTTCATGTTGGGGTTTGTTTTTAAATATAGTGTTGCTTCACTCCATCTGGCGTGTTGCATAAAGATTTCTTCGTTCGATCATTGTGCATGGTAATAAGGCTCCTTAAAGCTGTCGCTCTGAAAAACCGTCTCTCTCGGGAGGTTTAAGAGGCACATTGGAACTCTGCTAATGAGCCAGCTTAGTTTCATTGTTCCCATTGGTGTGTGAAATGAGTTTTGTTGTGGCAATTGAAATGTGGTAGCAACACATCAAAGTCTACAGTGTATTGTTGATTTCAATTCTTCTCCATAACTATAATACTTGGATGTAAATGCTTTGAGACCCGAATCTTTCATCCAATTCTCTGGAGCTTTGCCGTCTGTGTTATGATCTCAAAATGGTCTAAAGAGAACAGGCTGTATGCCCATCCAGTCTGTAGACAACAAATTCCCATTTGTCCACTAATCTGACCAAAGCCTATATTCTCATCACTCCACCTCCCCGATTCTACCAAGGATCTACATACAAGGGGCAATGTCTTTAGTTTAGAGATACAGTGTGGAAATAGGCCTTCAGTCTACTGAGCCAACGTTAACCAGCGATCACCCTGTATACTAGTTTTATCCTACACGCTGGGGACAATTTACTGAAACCAATTAATATACAAGCCTGTACGTTTTTGGAATGTGGGGGGGAGGAAACTGAGCTCCCGGAGAAAACCCACGCAGTCACGGGGAGAATGGACAAACTCCGTATAGACAGTGCCCGTGGTCAGAATCGAACCCATGTCTTTGTAAGACCACAGCTCCACCACTGTGCCACCGTGCCGCTCTACATGTAGATTGGATGATTAGCCTGTCTGTCTTTGGGTTGTGGGAGGAAAACCACGTGATCACATGAGAATATATAATGTGTTCATGTTACTGGAAGTGAGGACTGCACTGCACAAACCAATGAGTTCATGTCCCTCTAATGCAGCAGTGACGATGAGAGTGAACTGAGCCGATATTTGTTCATCCCAAAGGCTTGACCAGAGTCCTTGTCTTACAATCTGGGTCAAAGTGACCTGGGAATGTTTGCAATCCTCAGCTCGAAGCGAGAGTCTGGCTCTGCCCATCCGAGTATTGATCTACTGTCTGGTTGTGCAGCATAATTATGATGTCCAGTTTGAAGCAGCAAGTTCCTTGTCGACTGGCTTTGGGTTTCCTGATGTGTCGCCTGCCTGCCTGCCTGCGATGAGGACAGTGGAAGGACGGGGGAGACGTTGGAACTGAAGTCTCCCGAAGAATCTCCGCCAGGAATCTAAACTTCCTCCTTCACCGTAAACAAGAGGCGAGCTGGTGTCTCTTAATCCAATGAAGATTGGATTGGTTTACCTTATCTGTTAACGTTTGCAGGTTTAAGATTCAATTGGAGCATTTCTGATTACAGCTGAACAATCTGCGGCAAGTTGTTACACGATTAGGAAACATTCCTTATCCATTTTGTCACCTTCCACCGCGATCCATTGCAGTCCAAGTCTTGTTTACATTTATTGTGCATTTAAACTGACCTGATGCTTCTGTTAGTTGCTCAAGATACTGGCGTTGCAACCCTCCCTTGGAACGAGTACTTGTCTTGGAGAATGTCTTGCTGTTAATCTGTTTGGCTCTCCTGCCGAGATGTTTAAAATAGCAACAAACAACAAGCCCTTCCCTTCTGTCTTAATATTACAAGGGGAGACATTTTGAAAACAAAGCAGTCTTAATCTTGCCCTCTGGGCAATGCAGGGGAAGATGATTGCCTTGCTAAGCAAGTCTTAACCAACCACTTTCTGCTGCGTTTTTGGCTCTGGGAGTATAATTCCTGTTAACCTTGATGTTTTTGCCTGAGGAACTAGAATACAGGAAACGGCAATTTTAGTTGTCTGTCCGAGATGTCAAAATCTTCCACATTCAGTACATTCACACACAACCTCCCCCAGTTTCTTAACCGTTCCCCAGTGATTATGTCTCAATCGTTAATTTCTCTTCCTCTTGCCTTTTGGTTTATTGAAAATGTAAAAGCTTTGTTTTGCATTGCATCGGATAGTTTAGTTCAGAGATACTGTGTGGAAACGGGCCCTTCAGCCCATCGAGTCACTGCTGACCAACAATCACTCGTACACTAATTCTAACCTACACATTTGGGGCAATTTACCGAAACCATTTAACCTACAAATCTGGAGAAAACCCACAGTCACAGGAACAATAGACAACAGGCGCAGGAGTAGAGGCCATTTGGCCCTTCGAGCCAGCACCGCCATTCAATGTGATCATGGCTGATCATCCACAATCAGTACCCCGTTCCTGCCTCCTCCCCATATCCCCTGACTCCGCTATCTTTAAGAGCCCCATATCTAGCTCTCTCTTGAAAGTATCCAGAGAACCGGCCTCCACCGCCCTCTGAGGCAGAGAATTCCACAGACTCACCCACCACTCTCTGTGAGAAAAAGTGTTTCCTCGTCTCCGTTCTAAATTCTTAAACTGTGGCCCCTGGTTCTGGACTCCCCCCAACATCGGGAACATGTTTCCTGCCTCTAGCGTGTCCAAACCCTTAACAATCTTATACGTTTCATTAAGATTCCCTCTCATCCTTGTAAAGTCCAGAGTGTACAAGCCCAGCCGCTCCATTCTCTCAGCATGTGACAGTCCTGCCATCCTGGGAAAAAACCTACAAAGAATGTACAAATTCTGTACAGACAACACCTCTAGTCAGGGTGAAGCCTGGATCTCTGGCGCTGTGAGTTAGCTACTCTACCACTGCGCCACTGTGTCATCCTTACACTAAATACAATCAAGTCAAACAAGTATAATAATAGAGGAAAAGGGAGGATACAGATTGCAAAATATCGTTCTCAACAATTCCAGAGATAAAGTCCTTGGGCGTAGAAGTGACTCAGGGCGAAGGCAGGAGAATAGGATTGAGAGGGATAGTTAGATAGGCCATGATTGAATGCAGAGTAGACTCGATATGCCAAATGGCCTCATTCTGCTCCCATTTCTTGTGCACTGATGAAACTTGCAGGAAGATTGGTCGCTAGCAGGAAAGCTGACAAGTGAATGAGGGGAGATCGTATCTGCGTATAGATCATGTACAGCCCAGAGTTCAGATCGAGGACAAAAATTGAAAAATGGTTATTTTGATAAGGATAATTGCTCGAATATCCATCGGGTCCAAAAAAATAATGATACCATTAATGAACAGTAAATTGCCTTTAACATTTATCCTACTTAAACGATGATGGATTTCAAAAGAATGTAATCTGCTGTAGAATTTAAAAATAGCAAAGGGATTTAGAATGTTCAAGAAGGAACTGCAGATGCTGGAAAATCGAAGGTATACAAAAATGCTGGAGAAACTCAGCGGGTGCAGCAGCATCTATGGAGCGAAGGAAATAGGCAACGGAGTAGGCCATTCGGCCCTTCGAGCCTGCACCACCATTCAATATGATCATGGCTGATCATCCAACTCAGTATCCTGTACCTGCCTTCTCTCCATACCCCCTGATCCCTTTAGCCACAAAGGCCACATCTAACTCCCTCTTAAATATAGCCAATGAACTGTGGCCTCAACTACCCTCTGTGGCAGAGAGTTCCAGAGATTCACCACGCTCTGTGTGAAAAATGTTTTTCTCATCTCGGTCTTAAAGGATTTCCCCCTTATCCTTAAGCTGTGACCCCTTGTCCTGGACTTCCCCAACATTCGGGAACAATCTTCCTGCATCTAGCCTGTCCAACCCCTTAAGAATTTTGTAAGTTTCTATAAGATCCCCCCCCTCAATCTCCTAAATTCTAGAGAGTACAAGCCGAGTCTATCCAGTCTTTCTTCATAAGACAGTCCTGACATCCCAGGAATCAGTCTGTTGAACCTTCTCTGTACCCCCTCTATGGCAAGAATGTCCTTCCTCAGATTAGGAGACCAAAACCGTACGCAATACTCCAGGTGTGGTCTCACCAAGACCCTGTACAACTGCAGTAGAACCTCCCTGCTCCTATACTCAAACCCAGCCATCATTCACCTCTCTAGTATATTTGGCACCGAGTGCTTGATTTCTCTTTAATGTATGATTAGTTTACAGATTTTAATTATCCGTAACCTTCCATCCCACTTTTTTCCTCCAACGTTTGTTTGCAAAGTATAAATATTTGATTACCAATTTATGAAGTCCGCTGCTTACTGTGAGCAGTCGAGACTGGCTTTCCTTTGAGCTGTCTTTCCACTTGGAATTAAGTCTAATGAGACTAATTAATTTACCAAGAGTTGTTATTGAATAGATGAGTTGAACAAGCTGCAATAGGCAGTCAGAGCCAGGATATTCTCAGTAACATTAGTGATGTACTCGTTTAAATCAAGAACATTGTTTTGCAGTGTATCGGAAAGAATGAACTCAGCCATTGAGAATCTATTAATACGTGAGACCAGGTGCGTTTAACATCATGGTGACGCAGCAGTATAGTTGCTGCCTCGCATCGCCAGATACCTGAGTTCGATCCTGACTACGGGTGCTGTCTGTACGGAGTTTGCATGCTCTCCCCGTGACCTGCGTAGATTTTCTTTGGGATCTCCGGTTTTTAGAATTAGAATTAGAATTACCTTTATTGTCATTCAGACCTTATGGTCTGAACGAAATTTCGTGCCTGCAGTCATACATACAATAATACAATAATAAACAACACTAAACACAAAGTAACATCCACCACAGTGAGTCCTCCAAGCACCTCCTCACTGTGGTGGAGGCAAAAATCTTAGGGCTGCAGTCTCTTCTTCTCCCTCTGCGCTGAGATGATACCCCCACACTCCACAAAGACGTACAGGTTTGTAGGTTAATTGGCTTGGTATAAATGCAAATTGTCCCTAGTTATGTGTAGCATAGTGTGAGTGGTCGGTGCGGACTCAGTGGGTCGAAGGGCCTGTTTCTCTCTAAACGAAACCAAACTAAATATTGCTGTGATATCAACACCTTATGTGGTTTTGAAGAATTGTCCCTTGGATAATAATTTAAACTGTTTCAGTTATCCATGACAAAGCTTCTTCCCACCAACCATCAGGATCTTGAGCACTAAACACAAACAACCATCTCAGTAACAGTAGATAGACACAAGTCTGAAGAAGGGTCTCGACACGAAACGTCACCCATTCCTTCTCTCCAGAGATGCTGCCTGTCCCACGGAGTTACTCCAGCATTTTGCGCCTACCTTCGAAGGACAGGGCTGAAAAACTCTTTGGACAAACTATTGTTTTTGTTTGGTTGGAATTGATCTAGCAAATTAGTGGACACATGAAACTAATGTCACTGTCCCACCTGGAAACGTCTGGAGACTTTGCGCCCCACGCAAGGTTTCCGTGCGGTTCCCGGAGGTTTTTGTCAGTCTCCCTACCTGCTTCCACTACCTGCAACCATCTGCAACCTCCGGGAACCACACGGAAACCTTGGGTGGGGTGCAAAGTCTCCAGAGGTTTCCGTTCAGGTTTCCCAAGTGGGACGGGGGCATAAGCAAGCTGGAAATCAGCCTAGTGTCCCCGCCCAGCGTGGACTGGGTGGCTGGGATCAATGACAACTCATTCACTTAGCCCTTCTTGCTTCCAGATCACCATAAAAGAGATATTACAACCCAAACCTGGCAGCTGGTCCAGATACTGTGAATAACGTCATTAAATGCCACAGGTGGGGAAGTGACCATGGAGTATTGGGAAATGGTGACTTTCTGTGGTGAAGTGGAATCAACTTTGGAAAAGCATTTTGTTAATACAAAGCTGCAGGAAGCATAATATTCTTTCTCGAATATTCTAATATTCTCTCTGGGACAATGTTAGCCAGAGCATCTTGAATGACATGTTGGGCTATTTCCCTGGTGTATAACTCTGTGTGTGATTATTTGGTGTTCAGTACCATCGTGTGATGAGGAGATGGAGCCATTGACTATATTTAAGGCTGTGGCAGACAGTTCTTTGGACCGAGGGCATGGTGTGTGGTACTCAAGCAGAGAAGGGGAGCTGAAACAGGTCAGATCTGTCCGTGAATGCAGGGACATCATGGTCTACCCTTGCTCCTGTGTGGAATGTTTTCTTAACTTCAACTTTCCATCCAGACCCGTACAGTGAAGTTAAGTTGACGTGCAGGAAAACCAATTAAATCCAGTCCGCATGCTGCCAGAAACTGCAGCCGGCTGTGGAGAAAACAGTGTGGGTATTTTCCAGAGGAAAGGTTTTTGAGAGGTCAGCTCGCGATGAAGGAGATGAAGTTGGGCTGTTCTGTACAAAAGGTGCTGTTTAATGGCTGGTGTACATTCCCAGTTACGATGGCTCTCCTGGGAGTTTAAACATTACTCCAGTTTTATAACCTGATTCTGACAGCCTCTGACGCATGCCCCGATCCTGGATTCAAGGATGTTTGCACTTTGTCAAAGCCCGTGCCAAAGTTTTTGTGAAATTGGCCGTGGAGAGAGAAGTGTAGATGCAGTGATGTCCTGTGTGGCAGCCGTGCCTCAAGAAACTTGCTCAGTCGCTGGAAGCGTTGCAGGATGAATGGCGTAGGGAATGGGGGGGGTCACACACACAAGATGCTGGAGTAACTCAGTGGGACGGACAGCATCTGTGGAGAGAAGGAATGGGTGACATTTCAGATCGAGACCCTTCTTCAGAAACACTCTTGACTCTAGACTCTTGATCAGACATGATGTACAGTGGCAATCCCGACACGCCAAGCAGCTCACAGCAGCAGCCACCCGCAGGCACATGGCTGCTCCAACACAGGGGTCTACATGTAACGGCGTGGCTGGGACATGAGCACTATAATGCAAGCCTTTGCACGTCAGAAATTGGTGAAAAAATCACAAGTATTGCTGATCCTGGAAATGTATTCATGAAAGTTGGCCCAAGCCCAGCGGAGGCTGTTTCTCACAAAATGCTGGAGTAACTCAGCCCGAAACATCACCCAAACCTTCTCTCTACAGAGGCTGCCCGTCCCGCTGAGTTACTCCAGCATTTTGTGGCTATCTTTGGTGTGAATGAATGAATGAATGAATGAATGGAATTCTTCATTCTCACGGGAAATCTCCCAGTGAAATACTTTACTTTGCTTGGTATTCAAATAGTCACCATGTAAAGGGCGTTGACAAGGTTACAAAGTATCCCAGGCACCAGGTCCCCCCCTTGATCTCTCCCCCCCCCCCTCATGGAGCCCCCCCCCCCCCCCCCCCTCACGGGACTCCACAGCCCCCCCCCCCCCCCCCCCCCCCTCACGGAGCCCCCCTCCCCTCCCCCCCCTCACGGAGCCCCCCCCCTCACGGAGCCCCCCTCCCCCCCCCCCCCCTCACGGAGCCCCCCTCCCCCCCCCCCCCCCCCCCCCCCCTCACGGCCCCCCCCCTCCCCCCCCCTCACGAACCCCCCCTCCCCCCCCCCCCCCTCACGGAGCCCCCCTCCCCCCCCCCATGCTGGGACCTCCTTTGTCATATCCCAGGAACAGATGAGGAATTCAGAATCTGGCACTTCCTTCCTGCTCAAGTGTTGTTCCATATTGGTCCTGAACCTGACACGTGTAATCAGTAGGTGTTGGGCTCAGGCCAGGTCACTGGGACCTACACGTGTACACACACGCACCAATACATATATGTAACACGCAACATAGAACAGCACAGCACATGAACAAGTGTTTCGCCGAACACCTCCGCTCGGTCCGCAATAACCAAGCTGACCTCCCGGTGGCTCAGCACTTCAACTCCCCCTCCCACTCCGTCTCCGACCTCTCTGTCCTGGGTCTCCTCCATGGCCACAGCGAGCAGCACCGGAAATTGGAGGAACAGCACCTCATATTCCGTTTGGGGAGTCTGCATCCTGGGGGCATGAACATCGAATTCTCCCAATTTTGTTAGTCCTTGCTGTCTCCTCCCCTTCCTCAGCCCCCCTGCTGTCTCCTCCCATCCCCCAGCCTTCTGGCTACTCCTCCTTTTCCCTTTCTTGTCCCCACCCACCCCCACCCCTGATCAGTCTGAAGAAGGGTTTCGGCCCGAAACGTTGCCTATTTCCTTCGCTCCATAGATGCTGCTGCACCCGCTGAGTTTCTCCAGCAATTTTGTGTAACCTTCGATTCTCCAGCATCTGCAGTTCCCTCTTAAACACTTGAACAAGACCCTTCAGCCCCCAATGTCTGTCCCGTGCTGTCCCCAGTACGTGATCCATATCCCTCCATCCCTGCACATCCATGTAGCTGTCTAAAAGTCTCTTAAATGCAACTATAGAAGCTGCCTTCAGTGCCACCCTGGGCAGTCGCCCATCTCTGTGCCCCCGCACATCTCCGCCCCTCTCACCTTGAAGCTGTATTTAAAGTTCTGTACTACTTCTTGCTTGTTTGAGGCAGCAGAGGTTATGCAACGGCCTCCAGGCACTGTAGCCAGTTCAATGTGCTGTTGTCGAGGGCCGTGAGGTCTACCACTCCACCAGAGGACAAGGCAGTTGATAATGGCGTGCTGCTGCTGCGCTGTTTGCTGGTCTGCTCCACACACGCAGGCTGCTGATGGACGCAGCCCCCAGCCATGCATGTTGGTGTTTAACTGGCTGACCCCTGTACGGAGCCAGTTCAGGGCGATCCCCACTCGGGGGGGGGGGGGGGGGGGGGCTGTGATGTTTGGTGCAACAGGAGGCCGTGAAGCCTGTTCCCAGCTGGTTCTTCGTGCTCCCAGTGTGTTGAAACCAGAGCCACAGACGATCGCTGGGTGACGGGAGAAGAGGCGACGAGATGACAGGCGTTGAGGTCCTGGGCGAGGTGGTGCAGAGGGTGTTTGGCGTCCAATGGGGCCTTGCACACCAGCCTGTGGGTGAAGTACTCTCTGCCAAGCTCGGCGGGTGCAATACCTACGAGCACCAGCAGAAGATCCATTGGAGTTGGATGTAGGCAGCCGGTGATAATCCGCATGGTGTAGTTGAGGATGGCGTCTAGCTTGCTAGAATGAGCACTGTGCCACCATGCTGGGGCGGCGTACTCAGCTGCACTGTAAGGTTCTGTAGCAACTTAGCGGGTGACTGAAAGCATCACTGAAAGGCACGGATATCCATCTTACTCCAGCAATCCAGTTCCTGTATAGTTCATTGTCTCGTGTACCGAGGTACAGTGAAAAGCTTTTGTTGTGTGCTAACCAGTCAGTGGTGCGACTCATCCTTGATGATGCTGCTGGCCTTGCCGAGGCAGCGTGAGGTGCAGATGGAGTCAGTGGATGGGAGGTTGGTTTGTCTGGGCTGCATCATATGCACTTCCTTGTGTCTGTCTACACCTTCCAGTCTTTGATATTTCCATACTGGGAAGAAGGTTCAGTATCTACCCCGTCTACACTGCTCATAATTTCACACACACACACACACACACACACACACACACACACACACACACACACACACACACACACACACACACACACACACACACACACACACACACACACACACACACACACACACACACACACACACACACACACACACACACACACACACACACACACACACACACACACACACACTCACAAACACACACGCACACACACACACACACACACACACACACACACTCACAAACACACACACACACACACACACACCTATAGTTATATTATATCCTATGTGTTATATATATATATATGTGTGTGTGTATGTATATATATATGTGTGTGTGTATGTGTGTGTGTGTGTATGTATATATATATGTGTGTGTGTATGTGTATATATGTGTGTGTGTGTATGTATATGTGTGTGTGTGTGTATGTATATATGTGTGTGTGTATATATATATATATATGTATGTCCGACATAGATGGATTCTGTCTGATCATCCTCCCTCCCACACACACACACACACACGTGAGATGCATCGCATGATCTCTTGCATGTACTGAGCCTTTAATCCTCGAGGCTGCAGGGATGGCTCCCTGTGGCAGTGAGCTGCCTCTAACCATCCTCACTGCTGTCAGAATGTGCCGGTGAACTGTGTGGATTCCTGCCCCTTGTTCTTGCTGCAACAACTCAACTAATCCAGAGTCTGAAGAAGGGTCTCGACCCGTAACGTCACCCATCCCTTCTCTCCAGAGATGCTGCCTGTCCCGCTGAGTTACTCCAGCATTTTGTGTCTATCTTCAGTGTAGTTCCTTCCTGCTCAACTGAGCTATTCCATCAGCGTATGATCTTTTTGACGAATAAATCCTTTTTAAGAATAAGAATCTTTTAAGAATTGGGTGTCGCAGTGGTAGAGTTGCTGCCTTACAGCACCAGAGACTCGAGTTCGATCCTGGCTACGGGTGCTGTCTGTACGGAGTTTGCACGTTCTCCCCGTGACCGCGTGGGTTTTCTCTGAGATCTTCGGTTTCCTCCCACTCTCCAAAGGCGTACAGGTTTGTAGGTTAATTGGCTTGGGGTAAATTGTCCCCAGTGTGTGTTGGATAGTGTCAATGTGTGGGGAACGCTGGTCGGATCGGACTTGATGGGCCAAAGGGCTTGAGCCCACGCTATATCTCTAATCTTATAAACTAAACCAAAAACGAAACGGTTTTCACTCATATTCAACATGATATTGTGAGGTGAACTCTCATCCCCAAAAGTTGACAGTTATCCCCCTGTCCCACTTAGGAAACCTGAACGGAAACCTCTGGAGACTTTGCGCCCCACCCAAGGTTTCCGTGCGGTTCCCGGAGGTTTTTGTCAGTCTCCCCACCTGCTTCCACTACCTGCAACCTCCGGCAACCACCTGCAACCTCCGGGAACCGCACGGAAACCTTGGGTGGGGCGCAAAGTCTCCAGAGGTTTCCGTTCGGGTTTCCTAAGTGGGACAGGGGCATAAGACGGCACTTACTGACTGCTTGTTGGAATATGTAGGCTCCTTTCATTCTATCCAGTTCAGCCAGCTGAACACATGGGAACGTGCAAGAGGAGGCTCCAGCCTATGGAACTAATTGCCTCCCTGCAGCCTGTGGATAGACCAGGGTGAATATCTCTTGCTGCCTTCTCTGAATAATTGCAGATTGTTTTTATGCAAAACATGCCAGCCTCTAATACACTAGCAATACTTTCCCGCAGAGACAAAAGAACACTTTAGACTTTAGAGATACAGCGTGGAAACAGGCTCTTCGGACCACCGAGTCCTGCACCGACCAGTGATCTCCCCCTCTACACCAGATCCATCTTACACATTAGTGACAAAGTTACGACTGACTGAATCACAGCACGCTAACACAAGCCACACACTAGGAACAATTTACAATTTTTACCAAAGCCAATTAACCAACAAACCTGCACGTCTTTAGAGTGTGGGAGGAAACTGGAGCACCCGGAGAAAACCCACGTGCTCGAGGGGAGAACGTGCAAACTCCGTACAGACAGCACCCGCACCAGCACCGGATCACGGGCGCTTAAGGCGGAGAAGGCAAGAACGGTGTACTGATTGGGGATGATCAGCCATGATCATATTGAATGGCGGTGCTGGCTCGAGGGGCCGAATGGCCTACTCCTGCACCTATTGTCTATAACTGGCCCTCTGTAAATTGCCCCTAATGTGTAGGGAGTGGATGAGAAAGTGGGATAACATAGAACTAGCATGAACTGGTGGACGGCATGGACTTGGTGGGCTGAAGGGCCTGTCTCCATGCTGCTATTTCAATTCAATCCTGATGATGAGTGCTGTCTGTACAGAATTGTCCCTAGTGTGTGGGGTACCGCTAGTATGCGGGGTGGTCGAGGTCTGGCGCAGACTTGCTGCCTTCCACCAGTTGCCCTCTGGAAGGCGCTATAGGTGCATCAAATCCAGGACAAATAGACTCAGGAATAGTTGCTTTCCGAGAATTATAACTACTATTAATTCTAATTCACACATGCACTGATTTCACTGCCCAACACCACGGACTTCCATCTGTATATATGTATATATGTATGTAGCGCCGCAGAAATTGTGCACCTATTCCCGCCCCCATCCCCCCCCCCCTTCTCCCTTCTGTTTTTTGTTTTTTCTGTTTCTTGTTTTTTGTGCTAAATTGTATGTATGCACTGAGTACGAGCAGCTTTCACTCTCACTGTACATGTATAGTGACAATAAATGGCATATCATATATCATCAGGCTCGATGGGCCGAAGGGCCTGTTTCTCTAAACTAAGATAAAGTAATTTCAATTCAATTCAATCAGGGCCCCCTTGTTTCCTCATTATAGACACTGTGGTTGCCAATTCTCTTCCCACACACAGATCCCACCTCACTACCACAGGCAAGCGCATTGTACAACTCTGTGGAGACAAGCAGGACAGACTAGCAGGGTATAACAGTGACTCACACTGGATCTATATAAAGGGCCTCACTCGCTCATTTCAATCCCCTGCAGGCTACCTGCTCCTTTGTACAGTGAATAATATATGTTTGGTGGTAATTTGATTCAGTTGAACATATGTCCTGCAACTGTTTACACTGGGTCCAAGAGCAGACTCCAGTCAGATCAATTAATCTGAAGTTGATTGGAAGTGAACTCCGAATACTTTCACCATCATGTGGATACCCTGATATGCTCAGTGATCCCCTGATACTCCCCAAATAATTCATAAAACCATAGAGCATATCTACCTCTTTGGTGACCCTAGGACTATCCTTGATCGGACGTTGCTGGCACTAAAACGTTATTCCCTTATCATGTATCTGTACACTGTAAATGGATCGATTGTAATCGTGTATTGTCTTTCCGCTGGTTTGGCAGCGCGCAACAAAAGCTTTTCACTGGAGCTGAAACTGAGCCTTTTCCCAGGGACCATTTTGTCAATGGCATTCGCAATTCATTGTGAATCTAAAATAGATCATTGCATCTGAGCGGATCGAACATCACTCACCGTAAAATGGGATGAAAACTTCCCCATAAAGATACGACATTATTTCATTATTGCGTGAGTTGTACCTGCAGCTTTTGCTAAAATGACATTATTAATATGCTGTAAAGCTCTTAAGCAACAGGGCACCCACTTAAGGGGTTTTTATTGAGTTAATAGGGTGCAGGTGATAGAGCACAGTCAGTATTTATTACCCAATCTTTAATTGACCAGGAGAAAGTTTTCCTGAGCCACTGCCTTGAACCGGTGCGTTTTATTCTGGTGAATTTAGATTAGTTTAGAGATACAGCGCGGAAACAGGCCCTTCGGCCCACCGTATCCGTGCCAGCCAGCAATCTCCGTACTCTCACACACACTAAACAGCAGGGACAATTTACAATTTTTACCAAAGCCAGTTAACCTACATACCTGTACGTCTTTGGAGTGTGGGAGGAAACCGGAAATCCCCAGGAAAACCCACGCAGAAGAACGTGCAAACTCCGTACAGACAGCGCCCGTAGTCAGGATCGAACCGGGGTCTCTGGCGCTGTAAGGCAGCAACTCTACCGCTGCATCATCGTGCTGTCTAACTTTGTTGCGTTTGGAGATACAACACGGGTCCTTTTGCCCACTGAGTCCACGCCGAACCCTTCACACTAGTTCGATGTCATCCCACTTTCTCATCCACCTACACACTAAGCGCATTTTACAGAGGGACCATTAACTGACACGTTTCTGGATGTGGCGGTGAAACCGGAGCACCCGGATGAAACCCAAGCAGTCATGGGGAAAACTTGCAAACTCCACACAGACAGCACCTGACGTCAGGATCAAAACCGGGTCTCCCGTGCTGTGAGGCAGCAACTCTACTCTCTGGAGCTCATTCTGCATCTCCACCTACACTGCCCAGACCAGTCCTCCTTAAAGGAACCAAACCCCTGCTCCCCTGCTCTGAAATCTCTTTATGTGCATCGGTGTCAGGTTTGCTCTCGTTTCTTTGCTGTCAAAGGCTTTGAGTGTCACCACATTAAGAATTCTAACTGTGACTTGTCATTAGTAATCGCTCGATGCAGTAGATTCACCAACATGTCTGCGCTAACTGAACAAGTAATGGAAGGCTAAAGCTTCTGGGTCAAGGAGATTGTTGCAGCTTTTACACCATACTCTCTCTCTCTCTAACATGCCGATAGTTTTTTTGTTCCTGGTCTTTGTGAATAATCTTGTTGAACAGATTGCAACTCGATACTTTGCTGCGGTCTCCGTTACAACAAACAAGACTTGTTTTGGTGTCTAGGCTGCAATGAGAATGAATGAGAGCGTTGTCTTGCCGGGCAGTGCGTCAGTACGTGGGGCGGCTACGCATTCGTGCTGACCATCGGAGGCGAGTGTACAGGTGCGGCTTGGGCTGGTGGGGTCCACCTGGCTGGGGCACTGTTGAGCGGGAGAGGGGGAGAGGGAAAGTCTCAGAAGGTCAGGACTCGGTGGGCTTGAGAACAAGGCCATGTATCTACCAGTTGAGCAACGGCACCCAGTTTGATTTCAGACCTGATGTTCACACCACGTCGCTCTGTCACAGCCATTTGGCAGACAAGGTAAGATCCTGGTTTGTGCTGAAGGTAGATACAAAATGCTGGAGTGACTCAGCGGGACAGGCAGCGTCTAAGGAATGGGTGGCGTTTCGGCTCGGGATCCTTCTTCAGACCGAGAGTCAGGGGAACTACACAAAACTTTTCAAATCCCTCGTTTCCCTCGGCCCTGACTCCCAGTCTGAAGAAGGGTCTCGACCTGAAACGTCGCCTAGAAACTTTTCTCCATACATGCTGCCTCACCCGCTGAGTTTCTCCAGCATTTTTTGTCCACTTCTGAATCAGGAGGTGTGCGTTTTCACACTTCTATACCTTTTGCTGTACCTGTAATTCACTGGATCTCGGTACACGTGACAATAAGCTAAACAAAACTAACAGCTGGTAGAGTTCAAGTGAGTAAGGGCACAATGCTTCACACAAAGGGTGGTGGGTGTATGGAACAAGCTGCCAGAGGAGGTAGTTGAGGCTGGGACTATCCCAACGTTTAAGAAACAGTTAGACAGGTACATGGATAGGACAGGTTTGGAGGGATATGGGCCAAGCGCAGGCAGGTGGGACTAGTGTAACTGGGACATGTTGGCCGGTGTGGACAAGTTGGGCCTGTTTCCACACTGTATCACTCTATGACTAGTGCTGGTGTAGCTTTGCGAGTTGGGCGGAGAGAAATTCTCCTAAAATTGATGAATCTGATGTTGATACTGTTGAAGGTAGACAAAAATGCTGGAGGAACTCAGTGGGTGAGGCAGCATCTATGGAGCGAAGGAATAGGTGACGTTTCGGGTCGAAACCCCTCTTCAGACTGTTGAGTTGTAAGCTGTACATGCCGAGCAGTAGCTTGATAATAGGAAAGGAAAGCTCATATTTCCAAAGCATCTTTCTCTCCTCTTTGGTAGACAAAACTGCTGGAGAAACTCAGCAGGTGAGGCAGCATCTATGGAGCGAAGGAATAGGTGACGTTTCGGGCCGAGACCCGGAAGGGTCTCGACCCAAAACGTCGCCTATTCCTTCGCTCCATAGATGCTGCCTCACCCGCTGAGTTTCTCCAGCAATTTTGTCTACCTTTGATTTTTCCAGCATCAGCAGTTCTTCCTTAAACATTTCTCTCCTCTCATCGCCCCAAGGCAACTCACACCAAATGCAGTGAGGCAGTGTAGCAAATGTGTGATGTCAGTTTTGGCAGGGCAAGATCTCACCATAGCAAGATGATAACGCTGGTGTTAGTAATTCTTCGTCTGTAAAGTACTGTGGATGTTCTGGATCTGCAAACGCAAGGAACTGCAGGTGCTGGAATACAAAAAAGACACAAAGTGCTGGAGTAACTCAGTGGGTCAGGTAGAGCTGCTGCCTCACAGCGCCGGAGACCCGGGTTCGATCCTGACTGCGGGTGCTGTCTGTATGGAGTTTGGACGTTCCCCCGAGACCTGATCGTGTTTTCTCCGGGCGCTCTTGTTCCCTCCCACACTACAAAGACGTACAGGTTTGCCGGCTCATTGGCTTCGGTAAAATACTAAATTGTCCCTAGCATGAGTGGGATAGTGTTAGTATGCGGGGATCGCTGGTCGGCACGGACTCGGTGGGCCGAAGGGCCTGTTTCCACGCTGTATCTCTAAACTCAACATGATGCCAGATTAAACTAACACCTCCGACAGTTTCAAGTTTGTTTAAAGTAAGGAATTTAATTAAAAGTTAATTTTTAGTGACAGATCTGTGGATTGGAAAGGTTTGGCAGGAATGGGTGAAGCACAGGCAGGTGGGACTGGCTCAGCTGGTCGAGCATGGATAAGATGGGCCAAATGGCCAGTGCCTCCTGACTCGATGACTCTATCCCCATCATCTCTCTAATCCCTTACAATCTACGTACCTGCCGTTAAAAAAATATTTATATTTGATATTCTTTATATTAAAAAAGCTGAAGCACAAGAAGCTACCATAGCGCACTCTTTTGTTTTTTGTACAAAAATTCTGGTATGAAATATTTGATATTTTTTCAAAATTAATCAAAATAAAACTGGTACCGAAACCAGAATGGATTATTTTTGGAATATCGGAAGGTAACCCTGAACTAAACGTGTTTCAGAAGAATTTATTTAATTACGGGCTAATAATGGGAAAAAAGCTTATACTTAAATTCTGGAAAAATGCGCCCACACCAACAATAAAAATGTGGATATCAAATATGTTTGAAACATTACATCTGGAAGAGATGAGATTCCTCTTAGCAGGTAAAGCAGACCAATTCCAAAAGACGTGGTCTATGTTTCTGGACCTATTACAAGTATGAGGTGCAATAGTAATTTAAAAAATAAATAAATAAATAAATGGTATCAGGACCTGGTAACGGGAGGTAAAACAACAAAAACAGACTTGGTTGGTAGTCCCCTTTCTGCGGAGTTTAATGTTATAATAGAGCGATTGTTTCTATTTTCTCTTCCTTTCTTTTCGAGGGTCTATTTTCTCACTTTACTTCCTTCTCTAACTTCTTTTCTAAGGGGCTTTCTTTTCCCAACACTCTTGCACTTCACGACTCTCGCGCACTTTCTTTACTTTCCTTACTTCTATCTTTTTCTTAAAGCTCAAAAAAAAATGAAGCGGTACAAAAAATGTATTAAGATATATGTGTTGTGTAGTATTGTAATTTACCGTACTTCTAATAAAAATAAAATTTAAAAAAAAAAAAAAAAAAAGCTGAAGCAATCAGAGGTGAAGATTTTATGTCGGCATAAATGTCGGCATCATGCCATATAACCATATTGTTATATGGTTATATGGCATGATGTTCGACACAGACCTTGAGGGAGAGTGGCTTTGAAGTGATAGTATCTAGTGCAGACGTGATGGGCGGAATGGGTGCTTTGGTCTGGAGCGGTGGGCTGAAGGGCCTGTTGCATGCTCTATCTGTAAACTGTCGGAAACCCAGCTGTCCAAGTGCCTTGAGCAGTATTTATCTTTCAATCATCCCTAAATGGCCATCAGCTCAGCGGTATTTTTTAGAGTGTTCAAGAAGGAACTGCAGATGCTGGAAAATCGAAGGTAGGCAAAAATGCTGGAGAAACTCAGCGGGTGCAGCAGCATCTATGGAGCGAAGGAAATAGGCAACGTTTCAGGGCCGAAACCCTGAAGGAAATAGGCAACGTTTCGGGCCGAAACCCGGAAGGGTTTCGTCCCGAAACGTTGCCTATTTCCTTCGCTCCATAGATGCTGCTGCACCCAGCAGATGCTGAGTTTCTCCAGCATTTTTGTGTACCAAGGGATTTAGAATGTCTGCTTGTAGAGTCGGTGTCTGAACAGCTGGGATTGGATGCTCTTGTTGCCTGGTCCCAGCCTTTGGTTATTTCTCTTGTACTTTGTCCTTGGTTAATTTGTTTAACATGAGGGTGGACTGCATTCAAAATATCTACCAGAAGATAGACACAAAATGCTGGAGTAACTCAGCGGGACAGGCAGCATCTCTGGAGAGAAGGAGTGGGTGACGTTTTGGGTCAGACACAACATTGGCACTCTGCTTCCCACACAACAGGCTGCACTTCACGGAGTGTTTTTGCTTCATTCACGCCTCCCCCCGCTGCTTGTGGAGTGCGCTGGAGACTTCCTGAGCTGCTGAAAGGTGCTTTAGAAACACCAGCCTTTCTCTTCCTCTCAGGAAGTGAAAAGGCCTCTGCTGGCCGCAGGAGAAAGAAGGTGAGCCTTTGTACATGGCTGTCAGCAGCCCCGATCACCCTAATTACTCTGCAAGCCAAGAAAGTGAATCCAGAGAGGGTCAGTGGATTCACGGATCAGTGGAAGTTCCAACAGCCTCATTATTTGTGCAACGAGTTGTTTCTGACTAGTTCAAACGATAAGAGACTGTTTGTTAAACACAGTTATCTGTTGATGGAGTGAACTTGCTCAAGTGCCAATTTAAGCCCTTCCCTTTTCGTGGACTTGCTAGCGGGTATCTTGGTCACTTTCTGAGGGCGCTGGGCAGCTTCTCAGGATGATGATAGACAATAGGTGCAGGAGTAGAGGCCATTCGGCCCTTCGAGCCAGCACCGCCATTCAATGTGATCATGGCTGATCATCCCCAATCAGTACCCCGTTCCTGCCTTCTCCCCATATCCCCTGACTCCACTATCTTTAACAGCCCTATCTAGCTCTCTCTTGAAAGTATCCAGAGAACCGGCCTCCACAGAGAATTCCACTGACTCACCACTTTCTTGGAACTTATGAATTTGTTCTTTGAACTGGTGATGAACTTGCTTTAGTTAAAAAGAATGCTCTGGCCTTGGAAGTCAAGAGATTTGCAGGATTGAGACGCATTCCGGGATTTCGAGAGTGAACAGTGTTTTATTGTCAATTCTTCCGTTCAAGAACGTTCCGTCCTTGCATCTCATCCTCGACTGTCTTTAAACCCAGCTGCCGTAAGCCTGTGCACTGCCATCAAATGAATTATTTGGTGCTTCCGACAGTTTAGAGATGCAGCATGAAAACAGGCCCTTCGGCCCACCTAATCTATGCTGACCATCGATCGCCTGCGGGCGGTCACGGTGGCGCAGCGGTAGAGTTGCTGCCTTACAGCGAATGCAGCGCCGGAGACCCTGGTTCGATCCCGACTACGGGCGCTGTCTGTACGGAGTTTGCACGTTCTCCCCGTGACCTGCGTGGGATTTTTCCAAGATCTTCGGTTTTCTCCCACATTCCAAAGACGTGCAGGTTTGTAGGTTAATTGGCTTGGTAAATGTAAAAATTGTCCCTAGTGTGTGTAGGATAGTGTTAGTGTGCGGGGATCGCTGGTCGGCGCGGACACGGTGGGCCAAAGGGCCTGTTTCAGCGCCCTTTCTCTAAACTAAACTAAACTAAACTAAACTCAGCGGGTCAGGCAGCATCCCTGGAGAGAAGGAACGGGTGATGTTTCGGGTCGAGACCCTTCTTCAGACCACCTGTTAATAGGCTGGAGTAACTGAAGTAACTCAGCGGGTCAGGCAGCATCTTTGGGGACGAGGAGTGGGGGATGTTTTGGGTCGAGACCCTACTTCAGGGTGAGCCTACTAAAGTGTTTTGTCTTTGTGTTTTGCAGGTTTGCAGAGGGCAGCGTTGGAACGTACATCGAATGACCTGGGCCGGCCAGGAGTTTGTGTGGAGTTGGTTCTGGGCGTGTTCCTTCACCATGGCCAGCGGCCTCTTGCCCGTGCGGCCCCGTGCGATAGCAGCAGCGGCCGGTTACTGAGGGAGGAAGGCCGTGACTGGGCCGCGCGCGGGGGGCAGCGTGGACGAGCGGTGGCCGCGAGGGATGGGATTACTCTGCCATGGTCACGTAGATTAAATGGCAGCTCGTGAGGAGTGGCTTCCCGGTTGTCTCCTCCGCAGGTTGTCCCCTCCGCCGTGCCGACCCTTCGCCCGCGGTCACCCGCGCTCACCATGGTCAAGTTCTGGAAGTTTGTGCGGAGTTTCAGGCAGTTGGAGCTGCACCGACTGATCCTGATGTTGATGGTGTTCAGCCTGGTGTCCATGTGTCTCCTTGCTTACTACGTGACCAACAGCCCCAAGATCAAGGAAGCCTTACCCTTGGCCATCAGTGATTGCAACAACCAACACCGAGTCTCCCAGCCCCCTCGACACCACACCCCCCTCCTAGACTCCTCCCGCACCGACCCCATGGTCCTCATCTTTGCCGAGAGCATTTACTCTCAGCTGATCCAGGAGATTGTCACCATTTTAGAATCCAGTCGCTTTAAGTACAGGACAGAGATCGCCCCGGGGAAGGGCGATGTACCGACGCTGACAGACAAGGGCCGGGGGCGATTCGCACTCATTGTGTACGAGAACATTCTGAAGTACGTTAACCTAGATGCCTGGAACCGGGAGTTGCTAGATAAGTACTGTGTGGAGTATGGAGTTGGGATCATTGGGTTCTTCAAAGCCAACGAGAACAGCTTGCTGAGCGCTCAGCTCAAGGGCTTCCCCCTGTACCTGCACTCTAACCTGGGCTTGAAGGACTATCACATCAACCCCAACGCCCCACTGCTCTATGTGACCCGGGCCAACCAAGTGGAACAGGGACCTCTGCCGGGAGATGACTGGACCGTCTTTCAGTCCAACCACAGCACGTACGAGCCGGTGCTTCTGGCCAGCACCAAGTCGGCAGAGTACATCCCCCACCTCAGCACACACAAGGCTCTTCACGCCACTGTCATCCAGGACCTGGGCCTTCACGACGGCATCCAGAGGGTCTTCTTCGGCAACACCTTGAACTTCTGGCTTCACAAGCTGATCTTCGTCGATGCCATCGCCTACCTGACGGGCAAGCGTTTGTGTCTGTCCCTCGACCGATATCTCCTCGTCGACATCGATGACATCTTCGTGGGCAAGGAAGGAACCAGGATGAAAGTCTTGGATGTCAAGGTGAGTAACGGCACGGCACACTCGATCACGTGGAGGTTTTAGTTTAGAGAATATACACGCATTTATCTATTTATATTTATATATTTTTATATTATTTCTCTCTCCGCACCCTCTCTCCCCCTCCCCCTCCCTCTCCATTTCTCTCTCTCTTCTCTTTTTCTCTCTCTCTCTCTCTCTCTCTCTCTCTCTATCTCTCTCTCTCTCTCTCTCTCTCTCTCTCTCTCTCTCTCTCTCTCTCTATCTCTCTCTCTCTCTCTCTATCTCTCTCTCTCTCTATCTCTATCTCTATCTCTCTCTCTCTCTCTCTCTCTCTCTCTCTCTCTCTCTCTCTCTCTCTCTCTCTCTCTCTCTCTCTCTCTCTCTCTCTCTCTCTCTCTCTCTCTCTATCTCTCTCTATCTCTATCTATCTCTCTCTATCTCTCTCTCTCTCTCTCTCTCTCTCTCTCTCTCTCTCTCTCTATCTCTCTCTATCTCTCTCTCTCTCTCTCTATCTCTCTCTCTCTGTCTCTATCTCTCTCTCTCTCTCTCTCTGTCTCTCTCTCACTCTGCTTTTTGTGTCTATCTTCTAAATATATAAATGGTATATGGAACGAGCTGCCGGAGGGGTAGGTGAGGCAGGTACAAGAACAGCATTTAAAAGACATATGGACATGAGCATGGATATGAAGGTTTCTAGGGGTGAAGCCAGTGCCCAACTCTGTGTTATTTGCTGTTCCAATACAGACGGCACCAAAGTGCTCTCGATGAACACAATGTACAAGAGCAGACGTTGACATGAAACACCTTGGGCTTTCAACATTGAAGTTTGCAGACACAGACCCGGGGACTTGGGAATGAGGATACAAGTCTTCACTGAACTCATTCACTCTTGCAGTTACCAAAAGATTCCTGGGCCAACATCTTTTGGATTGCAACATCTCATTTATGTTGCAAGGCCAGATAGCAGAGACTGAGAGTCAGTGGGAAGAGAAATGAGAGACAGATGGTGATGTAGAGAGATACAGCACAAATGTATGAAAGATATGCGAAATAGCAACGCTAAAGGAATTGGTTCATTGTTAGCTGTGGGCTAGCATAGAAGACCCTTCAACCTATCAATTTTTTTTGACTCAGTCATCCAATTGGTGTGTTATCTCAACGGGGGCAGCTCGGTGGCGCAGCGGTAGAGTTGCTGCCTTACAGCACCTGAGCTCCAAGTTCGATCCCGACTACGGGTGCTGTCTGTACGGAGTTTGTACATTCTCCCCGTTTCCTCCAAGATCTTCGGTTTACTCCAAAGACGTGCAGGTTTGTAGGCTAATTGGCTTTGTATAAAATGTAAATTGTCCCTAGTGTGTGTAGGATTATGCTAATGATATGGGGGTATGGAGAGAAGGCAGGGATGGGATACTGAGTTGGATGATCAGCCATGATCATATCGAATGGCGGTGCAGGCTTGAAGGGCCGAATGGCCTCTACTCCTGCACCTATTTTCTATGTTTCTAATGTGTGGGGATCGATGCGGACTAGATGGTCTGTCGGGCCTGTTTCTGCACTGTATCTCAAAACTAAAAATCTCCGGGCCTTGCAGTTTTAATTCGCCTCGTCAACTCTGCATAGGTTTGCAAGACTATTTGTTATTAAGCAGGAGCGTTTTATGAATACTTCTGTCAAACAGCAGTATGATTTTCATTCCCGTTGCCGTGACAGAATATCATTTCTCATCAAAGGCAAATATTGAACAGATTTTAAAAACAATCTTGAGGAGGCCAAACAAAATGGCAGATGTTTATTCAGCAAAATCTTCCCTTAGGCGAGTTTTCAAGACAATCGCTTAATATCTGAGATCTTTGAAGCTATTAGAGACATGGGCCTATATTTAGTGAAGGCTGTGGTTTGGATGACATTTCCCTGGCCATTTTATTTGTAAACCACAATTCTTTTTTCTAAATTAGCATGGGAAACTGGGAGTAAAATTCTGCCGGGAAAAGAAAATCGAACAAACATATTTATTGAGGCATTTCTTTAACTGATTCATGAGCTGTGGGCATTGCTTCTGGGCACTATATTTAAAGTCCGTGAGTAGGCAGTAGAGAACACTGCCTTAACCTAGGCCGGTTGCCATGGCAATGCTTCCTTTGTAGGTGTAAAGGTGTCAGTACGAATTGTAAATCTAAAATTAAGCTGCATTTGTCAACAGTTTTTATCCATCGATATACACGCAACCTTAAAATGTAGCATAAGACCATGAGTGATAGGAGCAGATATTCGGCCCATCTAGTCTGTGCCATTCATTGCTGAATTATCATTCACTCTCAACCCCATTCTCCTGGGGGCCGTTTCCACGCTGTATCTCTAAACTAAACTACTGGAGATTTAAGGCTGTCCAGGGGGGAGTTTGATGTCTCTGGCCAGCAGGATGTTGCAAAAATCTTTCCAAAATCTGAATGTTTATTAATTGTTGAGGAAGATCTGTGTGTACGTGACAACTCAGTGTGGGAGAGAGAGGAAGTTGCCAAGGCAACTGGGATGTTGTTAGTGAATTTTATTAGAGCCAATTTGAATAGCGCAGGAGAGGGGTTTATGGGAGGCTGAACCCATTCAGAAAGCTCCCCCCCACCACCCTGCACCCGCCACCATTTCTGCAGCAGCAGCTTCTGGAGAATGGGATATAAGTCACAAATCATGATGTGTGTCTTCGAGCCAAGCTGTTGAATGTGCTCTTGCACTAAAGAAAAATTCCTCCTCATCTCCTTCCTAAACAAGCATCCTTCCCCTTGCAATGCTTTTGGGCTGGGAATATTGTGAGCAGTTCTGGGCCCCATATCTGAGGAAGGATGTGCTGGCTCTGGCGAGAGTCCAGAGGAGGTTTACAAGAATGATCCCTGGAATGGGTGGGTTAACATATGATGAGCGTTTGACAGCACTGGGCCTGTACTCGCTGGAGTTTAGAAGAATGAGGGGGGACCTCATTGAAACTTACCGAATAGTGAAAGGCATGAATAGAGGATGTGGAGAGGATGTTTCCACTAGTGGGAGAGTCTAGGACCAGAGGTCACAGCCTCAGAATTAGAGGACATTTCTTTAGGAAGGAGATGAGGAGGAATTTCATTAGTCAGAGGGTGGTGAATCTGTGGAATCATTGCCACAGACGGCTGTGGAGACCAAGTCAATGGATATATTTAAGGCAGAGATAGATAGATTCTTGATTAGTGCGGATGTCAGGGGTTATGTTCCCGATGTTGGGGGGTCCAGAACCGGGGCCACAGTTTAAGAATAAGGAGTAAGCCATTTAGAACAAATACGAGGAAACACTTTTTCTCACAGAGAGTAGTGAGTCTGTGGAATTCTCTGCCTCAGAGGGCGGTGGAGGCCGGTTCTCTGGATACTTTCAAGAGAGAGCTAGATAGAGCTCATAAAAATAGCAGTCAGGGGATATGGGGAGAAGGCAGGAACGGGGTACTGATTGGGGATGATCAGCCATGATCACATTAAATAGCGGTGCTGGCTCGAAGGGCCAAATGGCCTCCTCCTGCACCTATTGTCTATTGTTATGGGGAGAAGGCAGGAAATGGGGAAAGATAGATCAACCATTTTTTTTTTCTGTTTCTTGTTTTTTGTGCTAAATTGTATGTATGCACTGAGTACGAGCAGCTTTCAGTTTCACTGTACATGTATAGTGACAATAAATGGCATATCTATATCTATCTATATCTATCTATCTATATCTATATCTATCTATCTATATCTATTGAATGGCGGAGTTGACGATGGGCCGAATGGCCTCATTCTGCTCCTATCACTTTGAACTTAGTGCGTTTCAGAATGTAGGAAGAGTGAGATATTGACAAGTCAGGATGGCGTGCGTTTTGGAGAGAGCCCTGTGGAGGTGTTTACTGCATCCAATGACCTGGCCTCCATGGTGGAGGAGGGATGGGTTTGGCTGGTGCTGTCAGAGTAGCCCAGTGGCATATAGTGGAGGGTACACACCAACTGGTCGCTCGTGGTAGACGGAATGAATGGTTAATGCGGTGTGAAGCATTGACGTTTCTCCATTGATCCCGCTGATCCATTGTAAGAGTTGTGTCTTCTCTTTTGCAGGCCTTGTTGTTGTCCCAAAACAAGCTGAGAACTCTGGTCCCCAACTTCACCTTCAACTTGGGCTTCTCCGGCAAGTTCTACCACACAGGTAAACGCAGCAACATTGACGTGAGCGCACTATCTACCGTTCTTCATGCAGTTGTCAACTTCTTTGTGCCAATGGTTCAGAGGTCCTTTATTGTCACATGCATCTTGGTAGGATTTGCAAAGCAATACCTTAACATTGATGAACCATCCTCCCACCAACCAGAGAGCGACCCTGAGCTCCCATCTTCCTCATTGAAGACCCTCGGACTAAATCTGTAACCGGACTTTATTGAACTTTATCTTGCACTAGACCTTATTCCCATTATCTTGTATCTGTAGACCAAGCGCAGGCTTGGCGATCGTTTCGCCGAACACCTCCGCTCGGTCCGCATTAACCAACCTGATCTCCCGGTGGCTCAGCACTTCAACTCCTCCTCCCATTCCGAATCCGACCTTTCTGTCCTGGGCCTCCATGGCTAGAGTGAGCACCACCACAAATTGGAGGATCTCGTATTCCGCCTGGGCAGTCTACACCCTAGTGGCATAAACATTGACTTCTCCAATTTCCGGTAGCCCTTGCTGTCTCCTCCGCTTCTCAGCTCTCCCTCAGCCCTCTGGCTCCTCCTCTTACTTTCTCCTTTCTTCTTCCCCCCCCCCCCCCCCCCCCCCCCAGTCCACCTCCCCCCTCCACCTCCCCCCCCCCCCCCCCCCCCCCCTCCACCGTGCCATCAGTCTGAGGAAGGGTTTCGGCCCGAAACGTTGCCCATTTCATTCGCTCCATAGATGCTGCTGCACCCGCTGAGTTTCTCCAGCACTTTGTGTCTATCTTGTATCTGTACACTGTAGCTGGCTTGATTGTAATAAAGTAGGTAGGAACTGCTTTCTCTCTCCTTCCCCTTCCCAGATCTCCCACCAGTCTTACTGTCTCCACCTCCATTCTATCTCTGTCATGCCCCCTCCCCTGCCATCAGTCTGAAGAAGGGTCTCCACCCGAAACGTCGCCCATTCCTTCTCTCCATAGATGCTGCCTGTCCTGCTGAGTTACTCCAGCTTTTTGTGTCTACCTTCAATTTACCAGCATCTGCAGTTCTTCCTTGCACATAGATGCTGGGCTATGCTGAAGACAATGCTGCACAGAATGCTGTATAGATAGATAGATAGATAGATAGATAGATAGATAGATAGACAGACAGACAGACAGACAGACAGACAGACAGACAGACAGACAGATCCATCCATCCATCCAGGTGTCAGGTGAAACAAGGAGAATGGGGTTGAGTAGGAAAAAATAGATCAGCCACGATTGAATGGCGGAGTGGACTTGATGGGCCGAATGGCCTAATTCTGCTCCTATCACTTATGAACCTACTGAATCATACAACGGACTCAATGGGCTGAAGGGCCCCCTCCATGAGGAAGGTTGCAATGAATGTTGTGTGGTTCGGGGTGAGTGAAGGCTGGATATATATTAGTGTCAGCGGAAAATCTGCAAGCTTTTAAGATGAGTAATTTTAACACCGGTCTCTGGGCTCCTGTAAACAAAGCTGGCGACGAGAGCCTTGCTGAGTAATTGTCTCTGAGCAACACTTAACCTTGGAACGATGAGTACCGCAGGCAGTGGTGGTCACGGCCAAGGGTAGAGGCCTTGTGTCGGGGACGTGTGTGTGTGTGTGTGTGAGGTGCAGAGAGTGGACCTGCAGTAGCCCTGGAGGTGAAACACCAGAGGGGAGCGATGGGGAAAACCAGGAGAACATGTGGGACAATGAGGAGGAATTTGGGACTGACAGGTGGGGAAAACGTTACTGTTTCTCACCTGGGGTTTGCTATCCAAAGCAGCCTTCCGCAGTGTTAGGCATCTGTGGTGTTGGTGAATGGATAAGGAGAAGCAATGTGACAAATCTTGGTGAGACCACAGGGTCTTGGTGAGACCACACCTGGAGTATTGCGTACAGTTTTGGTCTCCAAATCTGAGGAAGGACATTATTGCCATAGAGGGAGTGCAGAGACGGTTCACCAGACTGATTCCTGGGATGGCAGGACTGTCTTATGAAGAAAGACTGGATAGACTTGGTTTATACTCTCTAGAATTTAGGAGATTGACAGGGGATCTTATAGAAACTTACAAAATTCTTAAGGGGTTGGACAGGCTAGATGCAGGAAGATTGCTCCCAATGTTTGGGGAAGTCCAGGACAAGGGGTCACAGCTTAAGGGTAAGGGGGAAATCCTTTAAAACCGAGATGAGAAGAACTTTTTTCACACAGAGAGTGTGAATCTCTGGAACTCTCTGCCACAGAGGGTAGTTGAGGCCAGTTCATTGGCTATATTTAAGAGGGAGTTAGATGTGGCCCTTGTGGCTAAAGGGATCAGGGGGTATGGAGAGAAGGCAGGTACGGGATACTGAGTTGGATGATCAGCCATGATCATATTGAATGGCGGTGCAGGCTCGAAGGGCCGAATGGCCTACTCCTGTATCTCACCTAATTTCTATGTTTCTATGTTTCTAAATCCCAAGTAAAAGCGGCCAACATAATCAAAGGATTGTCCCACCTCCGGTCATTCCATCTCCTCCCCGCTCCCCCAGGGCAGAAGGTATTGTGGCCTTCCATATATTGAACATTGCCCAAAGTCAGAATGCCTCTTGCACTTTCAGAATTTTAAAAATGGGGGTGGGGCTGGGGGGGGGGCTGGGTCTTCAATAGAGACGGAAATTTGACAACCAGACGCCTGGCCAGTGATAGGTGGACAAAATGTGTAAGAAAGAACTGCAGATGCTGGTTTAAACCAAAGGTAGACACAAAATGCTGGAGTAACTCAGCGGGACAGGCAGCATCTCTGGAGAGAAGGAATGGGTGACGTTTTGGGTCAAGACCCAGATGTCAGGGGGTGGGGTGGGGGGAACATCGTTGAAATAGTTGTCTTTGGGTGCTCCGGTTTCCTCCCACACTCCAAAGGCGTGCACGTTTGTAGGTTCATTGGCTTTGGTAAAATTGTAAATTGTCCCTAGTGTGTGTAGGATAGTGTTAGTGTGCGGGGATCGCTGGTCAGCATAGACCCAGTGGGCCGAATGGCCTGTTTCCGCGCTGTATGTCTAAACTAAACTAAACTAAACTAAACCTGGCCTCTCATGTAATCAATGTGGGATCCAACTTGCGTGTGGATGTAGGGCAGTGTTCTCGGAAATATTCTCCTCGCGGCTTGTCTCGGGGACTTCCTTTGTACATTGCATTGTCCTGGAAACATTCCCAATTAGTTCAGGACTTAACGAGGAGCTGAAGAATGGGGCTGATGTCTTCAGACATTTGTTGATAATTTGACAACTAGATGTTCTTGCTGCTGGGGAGATTATACATGTCACCCCTGCAGCACACAGTTGATTGTTCCTCAGTATGTTTTCATGCACGACACAACGTGGGTGGGTGGGGTTTGTGTTGGCTCATCTGGCCTGTACACATAGAATGCTCAGAGCTCTTCCACATCTGCACAAGGAACATGTGGCAAGTCAATAGTTGCACAAAATGTTATTCAGCTAGTTTATTTTTAGTTTATTGCCGATGTATCTATACATCTCTGACAGGTTTAGGGGGATATGGGCCAAACGCAGGCAGGAGTGTAGAAGGGACATGTTGGCCGGTGTGGGCAAGTTGGGCTTTACCTTGCACTAAACGTTATTCCCTTATCATGTACTATAAATGGCTCAATTGTAATCATATATTGCCTGTCCACTGACAGGATAGCACGCAACAAAAGCTTTTCACTGTACCTCAGTACACGTGACAATAAACTAAACTGACTGAACTGTAAGACTTCTTTCGTCAGAGGGTGGTGAATCTGTGGGATTCTTTGCCACAGAAAGCCGTGGAGGCCACAAGTCCGTGGATATTTTTAAGGCAGAGATAGATAGATTGTTGATTAGTACGGGTGTCAGAGGTTATGAGGAGAAGGCAGGAGAATGGGGTTGGGAGGGAGAGATAGATCAGCCATGATTGAATGGTGGAGTAGACTTGATGGGCCGAATGGCCTAATTCTGCTCCTATCACTGATGACTGTATGACTGTATAACCTGCTTGTGAATCTTCTCTGCTCTGTCTCCCGCTAAAGGTTGGAGGTGGGTCTGGGGTTGAAGCACGTGGACCGCTGGGGGTCGCGCAGGGTGCTCTGCTCTGTGCTCTGTGCGTGCTCTGTGCTCTGTGCGTGCGTGCGCGTGCGCTGTGCGTGTGTGCATGCGTGCGCTATGCGTGCATGCGCTGTGCGTGTGTGCGCTGTGTGTGTGTGCGCTGTGTGTGTGTGTGTGTGTGCGCTGTGCGTGCACCGTGTGCGCTGTGCGTGTGTGCGCTGTGCGTGTGCGCTGTGCTCTGTGCGTGTGCGCTGTGCTCTGTGCGTGTGCGGTGTGCGCTGTGCGTGTGTGTGTGTGCTCTGTGCGTGCGTGCGTGCGCTGTGCGTGCACCGTGTGCGCTGTGCTAACGGTTGTGTGTTTGCAGGGGCGAGCCAGGAGGACGCTGGCGATGACATGCTGCTGAAACACAGGAATGAGTTCTGGTGGTTCCCCCACATGTGGAGCCACATGCAGCCTCACCTCTTCCACAACGAGACTGTGCTCGCTGACCAGATGAAGCTCAACAACCAGTTTGCGCTGGTACGTGGAACAGGCGCGGGGGGCACGGTGGGGAACGTCACCGTGCAGGTAGTGCGACTGCCTCGTAGCGTCAGCGACACTGATCCACGTTCAGATGTGAACATCAATGCTGTCTGTGTGGAGTTTGCACGTTCCCCAGACCCATTGGTATATGTTTAATATTGTCACGTGAGATTAATATTTTATTTAGTTTAGAGATACAGCGCGCAAACAGGCCCTTCATCCCACCGAGTCCCTGCCGACCAGCAATCCCTGCACAGTAACACTAACCTCAGGAGTCTCAGGAAGACTCCTGGGTCAGCATGGACGAGGTGGGCCGAAGGGCCTGTTTCCGTGTGTACGGCTCTGATTGTATGATTTGCAATTTTCAACCTTGGAAAGAAAAACATAAAATTGGAGAATGTTTCTTGGAATTGAATGAAGACATCCCATGGACTGAATGAATAATGAAGAGGTGTTTCTGCGACTGAAGTACCTCTATTAATCTTTGGAATTTGTAGAACTGAAAACAGAATTGCCTGTGGCTGCCCCTGACTTTTATTGAAGAGAAGAGAAATGGCCTGATTATTTTCCCATTTGCAGTCCATGGCCATGAG